>NW_027142499.1:613210-853786 GCF_026170545.1 Melanerpes formicivorus | reverse complement strand
ACAGTTTCCAAGGGTCTGCCATACACAGTCACAGCCACTGTGTTTGGTGGATACCCTGCAGCTTTCATGCTCAGGTTGGCACCCCTGCTCCTCCCAGAGCAGGTGCCAGTGCTGCTGGTGGGCAGTGTCATTAAACTATTCCACGCTCAGGTGGCTTCACATCCCAGCTTCATACATGCTGAAACTCTGCCCCAGCTCACTGCAGAGAGCACAGTTTCCAAGGCTTTGCCATCCCTGCTCCCAACCACGATGCTGGGTGGATGCCCTGCAGCTTCCATGCTCAGGTTGGCATCTCTGCTCCTCCCAGAGCAGGTGCCAGTGCTGCTGGTGGGCAGTGCCATTAAGAAGCAGCTACTCCATGTCCTTACACAGTAACCTCGGTGCTGCTACAAGAGTAAACGACGAAGTTACACATTAGGTCGTAACATTGCAGGACCTATTAGGAACAAAAGTGCCTTTGTGAGCAGGCAGGTTACTGAATAACCTCCTCCAGCCCCATAAAAAGCAACCAGCAGGATGGAGCTTTTTTTCCCCCTTCTCTTCTTTTAAAGCAAGATCTGGTTTATATGCAAGGCAGGATCTTGAGGCTCCTTTCTGTGTCTCCACAGGTTGCTTGCCTTGCTCACAGCCCTACCAGCCAAGCCCTAAACAAGCTGTTGGGGCCCAAGAAAAAGGGATTGGAGACCTTGTAGGGTAGGAGCAATAGTACCAAGAAGGGGCAATGGATACAAACTGGAACACAAGGGGCTCCTCAGAGGGCTGGAGAGCATCCCCATGGGGACAGGCTGTGAGAGTTGGGATTGTTCAGCCAGGGGAAGAGAAGGCTCCAGGGAAGCCTTAGAGCAGCCTTCTAGTACCTGAAGGAGGCTACAGAAGAGCTGGGGAGGGACTTTTTTCAAGGGGTTTTGTGATTAGAGGAGAGGCAATGGCTTTGAGCTGGAAAAGGGGAGATTTAGACTGGAGATTAGGAAGAAATTCTCTACAGTGAGGGTGGGGAGACACTGGCACAGGTTGCCCGGGGAGGTTGTGGATGCCCCTTGCCTGCAGGTTTTCAAGGCCAGTTTGGATGAGGCCTTGAGCAACCTGGGCTGGTGGGAGGTGTCCCTGTCCATGGCAGGAGGGTTGGAACTGGATGATCTTTAAAGTCTCTTCCAACCCAAACCATTCTATGAATCTATAAACAGAAGGGAAAAACTTTTCCCTGTGAGGGTGCTGGAGCCCTGGAGCAGGCTGCCCAGAGGTGTTGTGGAGATTCCACCTCCAGAGACATTCAAAACCTGCCTAGATGTGTTCCTGTGTGATGTACCCTCAGTGCCCCTGCTCTAGCAGGGGGATTAGACTAGGCAGTCTCCAGAGGTCCCTTCCAGCCCCTACCATTCTGAGGTTCTGTGAAACACATAAGCTCATCTACCTTTGGGTGCTTCACACCTTCTCAATTAAGGGGGCCTCCAAGAAAGCTGGGGAGGGACTTGTGAGGGTGTCAGGGAGTGATAGGACTCGGGGGGATGGAGCAAAACTAGAAATGGGGAGATGAGTTTGGATGTGAGGAAGAAGTTGTTCCCCAGGAGGGTGGTGAGAGCCTGGCACAGGTTGCCCAGGGAGGTGGTGGAGTCACCATCCTGGAGGTGTTCAAGAAGAGCCTGGATGAGGCACTTGGTGCTATGGTTTAGTTGATGAGGTGGTGTTGGGTGATAGGTTGGACTTGATGATCTCTGAGGTCTTTTCCAACCTGGTTAATTCTGTATGCTGCATTCCCATGAGGGTGGTGAGAGCCTGGCACAGGTTGCTCAGGGAGGTGGTGGAAGCCTCCTGCCTGGAGGTGTTTGCAGCCAGGCTGGATGTGGCTGTGAGCAACCTGCTGCAGTGTGAGGTGTCCCTGCCCATGGCAGGGGGGTTGGAAGTGGCTGATCCTTGAGGTCCCCTCCAACCCTGACAATTCTATGATTCAGTGCTGCACAGGACAGCTAATGGGAAAACAAGTCAGGACTTTCTTTGCAGCAAAACCTCCACAAAACAACCAAAGACATCCAGCAGAGGCACTCTGTGGGGAAGGAGGCAATCCAAGCCCTGTGTCCGTGTGGTCACGCTGCAGCTCATCCACTGGCATGAGATATCCCAGTTAACAACCTCGAGGTCAAAGCCTGACCTCCCTCCAGCCCTCAGCTGTTGGATGGATTCAATGATAAGGTGACATGGGGCCACTGGGCAGCTGTTGACTGGCCCAGCAGAAGGTGGGAAGGTGTACATAACCTCTTAGCCCTCCCCTGGCCTCCACCAGCCACTGTCTGCATCACTGCTGAGGGGCTTGACGTGACTATTTGTCACAGGAACCTTTCTCAATCTCCTGCAAACTCGCTGGAGGGGAGCCAAAACTGCTGGAAGTGCCCAAGTCTGGACCCTGCCCAGCAGGCCTCCACTCAGCACATCTGCAGGCTCAAAGGCTGCTCATTTTCCTGCTGTCTCCTCTGAGCTACCTCCTGTCCAGTTTTCTCCAGCTTTTGGTTATGGATTTGCCACAGCAGAGACACCAGCATGCACTGAGAACTGAAGAGCTCCATCCTATCATTGGCTCTGTCTCCAAATTCCACATTTTCTGTAGCACTTTCTAGTCCTGTGACTTAAAACTGAGTGCGATGGGGAGCCCTGGGACTGGCAGGAGCTACCTGAGATCAAGTTCTGGCTCCCTAAAATAGTTGGCCAGGGACCACAGAATCTCAGGTCGCTGAATGGTGGGGTTTGGAAAGGACCTCTGGAGATCATCCAGTCCAACCCCCCTGTTAAAGCAGGGCCCCCACAGCAGCTTGCCCAGGAGCACAGTGCCCAGCTGGGCTTGGAAGCTCTCCAGAGAAGGAGACTCCACAACCTCTCTGGGCAGCCTGCTCCTGGCCTCCAGCATCCTCACAACAAGGAAGTTTCTCCTCCTGTTCAGGTGGAACCTCCTGGGTTTGTGCTCACTGCCCCTTGTTCTGGGGCACCACAGAAAAGTCTCTGACCCCATCCTCTTGACATCTGCCCTTTGGATATTGAGCATCAGCATTGAGAAGATCAGGATAGTGAAATGACTCTCAGCTCCCTTGCTCTTGTGCTGACCTGAACTGTTAGCACTTTCTGTCACTATCTTCTTCCACCTGGAGCCAGCTGGGCTCCTCTACTGTGCTCTGCTGAGACCCCACCTGGAGTACTGTGTCCACTTCTGGAACCCTTAGTACAGGAAGGATCTGGAGGTGCTGGAAGGTGTCCAGAGAAGGGCCACAAGGATGAGCAGAGGGCTGGAGCTGCTCTGCCATGAGGACAGACTGAGAGAGTTGGGGTTGTGCAGTCTGGAGAAGGCTGAGAGGGGATTTAATCAATGTTTATTAATATCTGAGGGCTGGGGGTCAGGAGGCAGGGGCCAGGCTCTGCTCAGCTGCACCCTGGGATGGGACAAGGGGCAATGGATGTAAGCTGCAGTGCAGGAGGTTCCACCTCAACGTGAGGAAGAACTTCTTCCCTGTGAGGGTCCCAGAGCCCTGGAGCAGGCTGCCCAGCGAGGTTGTGGAGTCTCCTTCTCTGGAGACTTTCCAGCCCCATCTGGATGTGTTCCTGTGTGACCTGTGCTGGATCTATTGGTCTTGCTCTGGCTGGGGGCTCGGACTGGATGATCTTTGGAGGTCCCTTCCAACCCCTAACATCCTGTGATCCTTATAGAAACCCAATCAGAATCCCCTGGGCAGATGAGTGAAGGGAGGCTGCAGACACTTTGCTTCAGGTGTCAGCCACGGGAGAGAGTGCTGTGGGTTTCACATTACAGGCAACACATTGTGACTCGGAGTAACGCTGCACTCAGCCTGGAAGTGAAACAGCAACAGCTTGGTCTGTGGAGATAACACCCCAGCTCAGCTCCCTACAATAAATTAGGGAAACATTCCACTCCCTAGCACCACAGTCTCACACCTCTAAATATCAACACAAACTCCAAAGGTTAGAGGGGAAGGAAAAAACCAACCCCAAATGGTGTTAAGTCTCATGGTGTTTGAGGAATTTCCCAATATGTACTAAATTAACTTCCTGGCTGCACTAAACAGAGTGGTAGAGAACAGCCCCATCTGAGACAGATGCAGGGTGAGAGATCCAAGCAGCTGTTCTGCACATGAAATCAGATGGAGATTGAGGCTCTTGAAGTTCTTGCTCTTGGGGGTAAATATAGCTTCAGAGGGACCCCCCCTCAAAGGCTTTGAGTACCTTCAGGACACTAGGTTGAATTGGGAATTTGAGATCTTCAGGCCATGAAGTGGACACTGGAACAGATTGCTCAGAGAGGTGGTGGAAGCCTCACCCCTGTCAGGCAGTGATAGGACTGGGGGAATAGAGCTAAACTAGAAGTGGGGAGATTCAGATTGGATGTTAGGAAGAAGTTGTTCCCCAGGAAGGTGGTGAGAGCCTGGCACAGATTGCCCAGGGAGGTGGTGGAAGCCTCCTGCCTGGAGGTGTTTGCAGCCAGGCTGGATGTGGCTGTGAGCAACCTGCTGCAGTGTGAGGTGTCCCTGCCCATGGCAGGGGGTTGGAACTGGCTGAGCCTTGAGGTCCCTTCCAACCCTGACAAGTCTATGATTCTAAATGTCAAAGAATACAAATCCCCTTCCAAAAGCAAAGCCACTGACTTGCATTCATCCCTTTTGTTTCCTTTGGTTTGGCATTTAAAGGATTTGGCCCAAATTATAAAACCTCATCGGATTCCACTGGAGAAAACCACTCATTGCTTCACTTTGCAAGGCCAAGGCAGGCACGAAACATGATTCCAGAGAGGAGTGAAGCTTTAGAGTCATCAAATCATGAAACTGTTGAAGTTGGAAAAGACCTTTGAGATCATCAACTCCAACCACTTGCAGAGAGCTCACAACCCCACCACTACTGCTAAGCCACTATCACTAAACCACATCCCTCAGCACCACATCCATGAGTCTTTTAAATACCTCTGGGGATGGTGACTCCACCACCTCCATGGGCAGCCTGTTCTAAAGCTTGGTAACTCTTCATAGATTCACAGAGTCATGGAATGGTTTGGGTTGGAAGGGACCTTGAGGACCATCTAGCTCCAGCCTCCCTGGCATTGCAAGGGACATCTTCCACTAGATCAGATTGCTCATGGCCTCATCCAATCTGGCCTTGAACACCTCCAGGGAGTGGGGGTCAGGCTCTTCTGCCAGGCAGCCATAGAATCATAGACTCAATAAGGTTGGAAAAGACCTCAAAGATCATCAAGGCCAACCTGTCACCCAAACAGTGACAGGACAAGAGGGCATGGCATGGAGCTGCACCAGGGGAGGTTTAGGTTGGATGTTAGGAAGCACTTCCTCACAGCAAGGCTGATTAGGCATTGGGATGGGCTGCCCAGGGAGGTGGTGGAGTCACCATCACTGGAGGTCTGTAAGAAAAGCTTGGATGTGGCACGTGGTGGCAGGGTTTAGCTGATGTGGTAGGGTTAGGTCACAGGCTGGACTTGATGATCTCAGAGGTCTTTTCCAGCCTCAATAATTCTGTGATCCTGTGGCACCATTCCCTTTTAAACAATGAAGCAATGCCCTTAGCAGGGTAAAGAGGTGGAATGAAACACCTTGTCATGGACACAACCTAGTGAAGACATAGAATGGCCCAGGCCAGAAGGGACCTCCAAAGCTCATCCAGTCCAACCTCCCTGCAGTCAGCAAGGACATCCTCACCTGGACCAGGTTGCCCAGGGCCTCATCAAGCCTCACCTTGAATATCTCCAGGGAATATCAACCATGCTTTTTCTTTCCTCCATTTATATTTACATACATTCAAAATCCTGGAGGACAGAAGGAACATCTAGGTGCTGCCCAGCCTGAAGAGAATTGATCAGGATCCCCTGGCTGCTGGCTACTGCTTTACCCTTTCCCTGGTTAAACACGAGCCTGAGCACTCCAGCAGGCATCCCCCCACAGCCCAGCAGCACATCCCAGAGGATTCAGCTCATCCAGGCCACTCAGCAGCTAACATGGGTTTGCTTGGGGGAAAGGCAAAGCAATCTGTCCATAAAGATTCCTCACGCTTCATGTGCCAGCCCTGGCCAGGGAAATACAACATTAACTACATCCAGAGAAACTGCTGGCTGAATAAATTATGAAAGCATTCAGGGTACCCATCCAGGGGATTATTTTCCAGGCTGGTGCTGAGTAGGTTAAAGGAGCATGTTCTGTTGTGATTGCATTCCCAGCTCTGCTTGCAAGGGCTCTGCAAGGCTGTGAAAGTGAGACTATGGACACGAGCTCCCCGCTGGCAGTGGGACCAGACGCAGGGTTGGCTAATGTCACCTCGCCTCCCAGCACTGCCCTTCAGCCAGGAGAAGCAGAGGCCCTGGGGAGACCTAATAGCAGCCTCCTAGTACCTGAAGGGGGCTACAAGAAGGGTGGAGAGGGACTGTTTACAAAGGTCTGCAGTGACAGGACCAGGGGCAATGGCTTCAAACTAGAGCAGAGCAGATTTAGATTGGATGTTAGGAACAAGTTCTGCACCATGAGGGTGGTGGAACACTGGAACAAGTTGCCCAGGGAGGTGGTTGAGGCTCCATCCCTGGAAATACTCGAAGTGAGGCTCAGCAGGGCTCTGGGCAGCCTGATCTAGCTGATGATGTCCCTGCTGACTGCAGAGGGGGTTGGACTGGATGACCTTTGGAGGTCCCTTCCTACCCAGACCATTCTGTGATTCTATGATTCCATGACTGATTCTGTGATTGATTCTATGATTCTGTGATTGATTGCTGTCTACAACTACCTGAAGGGAGGTTGTAGCCAGGACAGAGTTGGTCTCTTGTCCCAAGCAACCAGCACCAGAACAAGAGGACACAGTCTCAAGCTGCACCAGGGGAAGTTTAGACTCAAGGTGAGGAGAGAGTTCATCACAGAAAGAGTGATTGGCCATTGGGATGTGCCGCTGAGGGAGGTGGTGGAGTCCCCATCCCTGGAGGTGTTCAAGAGGGGACTGGATGTGGCACTTGGTGCCATGGTTTAGTTAATCATGAGGTGTTTGGTGACAGGTTGGACTTGATGACCTCTGAGGTCTTTTGCAACCTTATTGATCTACGAATCTATGAACCAGCACCAGAACAAGAGAACACAGTCTCAAGCTGTGCCAGGGGAAGTTTAGGCTGGAGCTGAGGAGAAAGTTCTTCACTGAGAGAGTCATTTGCCATTGGAATGTGCTGCCCAGGGAGGTGGTGGAGTCCCCATCCCTGGAGGTATTCAAGAGGGGATTGGACGTGGCACTTGGTTCCATGGTTTAGTTATGAGGTCTGTGGTGACAGGTTGGACTTCATGAACTTTGAGGTCTCTTCCAACCTTGGTGATACGGTGATAGTGTGATTCTATAATTCTATGATTGATTCTGTGATTCTATGATTCTATGACTCTGTGATTGATTCTATCATTCTGTGATTCTATGATTGATTCTATGATTCAGAGCCAGGCAGGACAAGCCTTGCTCTGACACAGCACGAGAGGGGGAAAAGCCATCCAGACAAAGCGAAACACACGTCTAATCATAACTCCTCGAATTGCAATGCCACGGATTCATGCTGCCTGCTCCTCCTCCTCTTCCTCCTCTCTGCAGCCACACAGCACAATAGTAATATCTTGTTTAGGCAGCATCCATCACCCAGAGTGAACAGCTCTTCTGTAGAGTTACTTTGGGCAGAAAAGGCCTTTAAGAGCATCAGGTCCAACCCAGCACTGCCAGGGCACCACTAAACCATGGCCCTCAGCACCACATCTACACAGCTTTTATATCCCTCCAGGGATGGTGAGACCACCACTGCCCTGGGCAGCCTGTTCCAGGGCTTGACAAACCTTTGGGGGAAGAAATTGTTCCTAGTATCCAGCCTAAACCTTCCAAGCTGTCTGAGCACTTCCATGCCATTTCCCATTGAAAGATGTCAAACAGCTTTGCAAACATCATGCAATTAAGCCTCACAATCCTTGGCTGGATGGGCTGAGAATTCTTCAATGCAGTTTCTCAGCCATGGAAAGAAAAGCAGAGAGTCACTCAAGTGATTTGACTAATATCACCCAGAAACCCTACAAAAGAATTAGGATTATCACCCAGATCTCTGGATTACCAGCCTCTTTATATGCCATTTATTCCTGATCAAAACCATACAGCCCACTTCAGGGCTTTGCTCATGGGAAGGCTTCTAACCATGCAGAGTTTATACAGTTGCCTTTCCTCCCCTTTATTAGGAAATAAAGAAAAAAAAGAAAGTAAAGAAGAAAGAAAAAAGTCAAAAAGAAAGGAAAAAGTGAAGAAGAAAGGAAAAAGTAAAGAAGAAAGGAAAAAGTAAAGAAGGAAGGAAAAAGTAAAGAAGAAAAAAAGTGAAGAAAGGAAAAGGTAAAGAAGAAAAAAGTGAAGAAAGGAAAAGGTAAAGAAGAAAAAAGTAAAGAAGGAAGAAAAAAGTTAAGAAAGGAAAAGGTAAAGAAGAAAAAAGTAAAGAAGGAAGAAAAAAGTAAAGAAGAAAAAAGTAAAGAAGGAAGAAAAAAGGAAGAAAAAAGTAAAGAAGGAAGAAAAAAGTAAAGAAGGAAGAAAAAGTAAAGAAGGAAGAAAAAAGTAAAGAAGAAAAAAGTGAAGAAAGGAAAAGGTAAAGAAGAAAAAAGTAAAGAAGGAAGAAAAAAATTAAAGAAAGAAGAAAAAAGTAATGAAGAAAGAAAAAGTAAAGAAGGAAGAAAAAAGTAAGGAAGAAAAAAGTAAAGAAGGAAGAAAAAAGTAAAGAAGAAAATAGTCAAGAAGGAAGAAAAAGTCAAGAAGGAAGAAAAAAGTAAAGAAGAAAGAAAAAAGGAAAGAAGAAAGGACAAAAATAAAAAGGAAGGAAAAAAGTCGATATGAAAAAGAAAACAAGGAGCTGACAACCATTCCACCCACCAAGAAACACAAAGTTGTTGCCTTTGTGCTGAGAGCAGTCATCAAGGGACTCCCAAATGGAAGTTTCCTGCCTAGTACTGAGAGGAGCACCCAAAAGTTGTGCTGCTCACCCCAGGATGCTCTCCCTTGCAGGCAGCCAAGCTTGAATCATCGAGCAGCAGGGTGAAATCCCAACTCCCTCGAAGTTCCAGGATTGCTGCCCATTCCCATAGGTGGGGCCAGGGTCTCACTTGAGGTGGGTTAGTGGGTGAATGCTGTTGCCTTTGGCACGACAAACCTCCCTGGGTCCCTGTAAATTATTATAAAATGCTATTAATTTTGGCCTTTTACCCAAAGAAATAAAAGCCTGTGTGGAGCTAAAGCCTACCCACATGTAGACAGGCTACGAGCTTCTACCAGGGGGAGAGGGGGGGCGGAAAAAGAGGCAGCTTGGAGCCAGGGGCAAAACTGGGGATCTGCTGCTGCCTCGCCTCAAATTCAGACTTCTCATCACAAAAGACTTTAATTTGGCCCCTGCTGTCCAACCACAGTCCCTGTTAGGTCAATCTCCCCAGGCAAGGCAGTAAATTACATGTGCCTGCATCTGGCCCCTTCGCTCCCTGGCCCATATGTTAACTCGCAGCGCTGGTTAACGGGGCTTGAGGAACCCAAGTTCTTGCCCTGAACGTCTCCCAGCTTCCCCCCCTCTCAGCCAGCTCTGTGGGTGATTTCAAGGTATATCATCCCAGCTACCTCCCAGAAGTGTTGTTTGCCATCTGGAGCGGGGCCATGGTTTAGTGGTGCCCTGGCAGTGCTGGGTTAATGGTTGGACATGATGATCTTAAAGTTATCCATCAAAAACCGCAAAGCAGCAGCAAAAACAACAACAAAAAAGGCACAAACAAGGTACCAAAAAAAGGCAACCAAAAAAAATAGGTGCAAAAAAAGGCACAAAAAAGCACCAAAGAAGGGCACAAAAAAAGACACCCAAAAAGGCACAATAAAGGCACCAAAAAAAGGTACTAAAAAAAAAGTACCAAAAAAAGGTACCAAAAAAGTGCACCCAAAAAAAGACACCAAAAAAGGCAGCAAGAAAGGCACAGAAAAAAGACATAAAAAAGGCACCCAAAAAGGCATAAAAAGGCACTAATAAAAACACAAAAAAGCACCCCAAAAGGCAGAAAAAAGCACCAAAAAAGCTACTAAAAAAGGCACAAAATAGGCACTAAAAAGTACTAAAAAAGGCACAAAAAAGGGCACAAAAAAGGTACCAAAAAAAGACAGCCAAAAAAGGTACCAAAAAAATACACCAAAAAAAGGCACAAAAAAGGCACAAAAAGGCACCAAAAAGGCACCCAAAAATGGCATATAAAAGGGCACAAAAAAGGCACCAAAACAACACAGAAAAAGCCTAAAAAAGGCAGAAAAAAGCACCCAAAAAGGCACAAAAAAGCACCCAAAAAGCACAAAAAGGTACTAAAAAAAGGCACAAAAAAACACCAAAAAATGCACAAAAAGGTACCAAAAAAAGGCAACAAAAAAAGGCAGAAAAAAGCACCAAAAAAGCACCAAGAAAAGGCACCAAAAAAACATCAACAACCAAAAAAAAGGCACCAGAAAGGGCACCAAGAAAAGCACCAAAACAGGTATAAAAAGTCACCAAAAAGGCACAAAAAAGAGGCACCAAAAAGGCACCAAAAAAAGGGCACCAAAAAGGGACCAAAAAAGTCACCAAAATAATGCACCAAAAAAGGCACAGCAAAAAAGGCACCAATAAAAAGACAAAAACGCACCCAAAAAGGCAGCAAAAAAACACTAAAAAAGGCATCAAAAAACACCAAAAAGGCACAAAAAGGCACCAAAAAAGGCACTAAAAAAGACATCCAAAAAAGGTACCAAAAAAAGACACCAATAAAAGGCACAAAAAAGAGGCACAAAAAGGCACCAAAAGGCACCCATAAAAAGCATAAAAAAGGGCACAAAAAAGGCACCAAAACAAAACAGAAAAAAGCATTAAAAAGGCAGAAAAAAGCACCAAAAAAGGCATAAAAAAGACACCTAAAAAGCACAAAAAATTACTAAAAAAAAGGGCACAAAAAAGCACCAAAAAATGCACAAAAAAGATACCCAAAAAAAGGCAACAAAAAAGGCAGAAAAAAGCACCAAAACCAAGAAAAGGCACCAAAAAAAAAACCAACAACAAAAAAAAAAGGCACCAGAAAGGTCACGAAAAAAAGCACCAAAACAGGTATAAAAAGTCACCAAAACGGCACAAAAAAGAGGCACCAAAAAGGCACCAAAAAAGGCACCAAAGGCACCAAAAAAGGCACCAAAAAAAAAGACACCAAAAAAGGCACCAAAAAGCACCAAGAAAAGGCACCAAAAAAAAAAAAAACCATAAAAAAGGCACCAGAAAGGGCACCAAAAAAAGCACCAAAACAGGTATAAAAAGTCACCAAAAAGGCACAAAAAAGAGGCACCAAAAAGGCACAAAAAAGAGGCACCAAAAAGGCACAAAAAAGAGGCACCAAAAAGGCACCAAAAAGGCACCAAAAAAAGGCACCAAAAAAGGCACCAGAAAAGGCACCAGAAAAGGTACCAAAAAAGGCACCCAAAAAAAGACACCCAAAAAAGACACCAGAAAAGGGCACCAAAAACGCACAAAAAGGGCACCAATAAGGCACCCAAAAAAGGCACCATAAAAGGCACCAAAAAAGACACCCAAAAAAGACACTAATAAAAGGCACCAAAATGCACAAAAAAGGCACCAAAAAGGCACCAAAAAAAGGCACCACAAAAGACACCAAAAAAGGTACTGAAAAAGGCACCAAAAAAAACCCCAACAACAACAAAAAAGAGGCACCAAAAGGCACCAAAAAAGGGCACCAAAAAGGCACCAGAAAAAGCACCAAAAAAGGCACCAGAAGACACCAAAAAGGCACAAAAAAAGGCATCAAAAAGGCACCAAAAAGGCACCAAAAAAGACACCCAAAAAAGACACCAGAAAAGGCACCAAAAAGGCACCCAAAAAAGGCACCAAAAAAGGTACTGAAAAAGGTACCAAAAAATCACCAAAAAAGGGACAAAAAAAGGGCACCAAAAAAGGGCACCAAAAAGACACCAAAAAGGCACCAAAAAGGGCACAAAAAGGGCACAAAATAGGCCACAAAAAAAAGGGCACCCAAAAAGGGCACAAAAAAGGGCACAGAAAGGGCACAAAATAAGGCACAAAAAAGGCAGCAGTTAAAAGGCACCAAGAAAAGTCACAAAAGAGGCACCAAAAAAAGGCACAAAAAATAAAGGTCACCAAGTAAAGGCATAAAAAAGGGGGGGGGGGGGAGGGGGGGGGGGGGAAGGCACAAAAAAGGCACCAAAAAAAAGGTGAAAAAACCAAATGAAATAAAATCAGTTTGCTTCAAACCCAAACTGTTTCAATTTGAAATATGTCTTTGGTTGAAAGGAAATCACTACATAAATAAATAAATAAGTTTCCATGAAAAAAAAACCAAACCCCACCACCTAAAATCTGCTGTTTTCAAAGCAAGTTTCCCTTTGCAACAACGTCCTGGTTTTGGAAGTGAGAACAAGCTTCATTTATAGCAAGCATTTGAAAGACTTAGAAGACTTCAAGCCAACAGCATGTTTTGTGGCTGACTCAGGACCAGATGGTCAGACAGCAAAAACACAAAGCACCCAAATCAAACCCATGGCCTTCATCTCACTCTTTCCATGCCCCAGAAGAAAACTCTGATTGATCCAATCCAGCTCCAGCAAGTCCCACTCAAAACCAAGCCCAGAGAGGTCAGGGGGGCACAGACAGTGCTGCAAGGCTGTACAAGTATCCAGCTAACATCAGCACCCACAGGAACTGGCTTCCCAGTCCCTCCTTGCTGATGGAGCTCTGGATTTCTGACTGTCTCAGGACCAGATGGTTAGACAGCAAAAAAACAAAGCACCCAAATCAAACTCATGGCCCTCATTCCACTCTTCCCATGCCCCAGAAGGAAATTCTGATTGATCCAATCCAGCTCCAGCAAGTCCCACTCAAAGTCAAGCCCAGTGAGGTCAGGGGGCACAGACAGTGCTGCAAGGCTGTACAAGTATCCAGCTACCATCAGCAACCCACAAGAACTGGCTTCCCAGTCCCTCTTTGCTGATGGAGCTCTGGATTTCTGACTGTCTCAGGACCAGATGGTCAGACAGCAAAAAACAAAGCACCCAAATCAAACCCATGGCCTTCATCTCACTCTTTCCATGCCCCAGAAGAAAACTCTGATTGATCCAATCCAGCTCCAGCAAGTCCCACTCAAAGTCAAGCCCAGTGAGGTCAGGGGGCACAGACAGTGCTGCAAGGCTGTACAAGTATCCAGCTACCATCAGCACCCACAAGAATTGGCTTCCCAGTCCCTCCTTGCTGATGGAGCTCTGGATTTCTGACTGTCTCAGGACCAGATGGTCAGACAGCAAAAAACAAAGCACCCAAATCAAACCCATGGCCTTCATCTCACTCTTTCCATGTCCCAGAAGAAAACTCTGATTGATCCAATCCAGCTCCAGCAAGTCCCACTCAAAACCAAGCCCAGTGAGGTCAGGGGGCACAGACAGTGCTGCAAGGCTGTACAAGTATCCAGTTTCTACCAGCAACCCACAGGAACTGGCTTCCCAGTCCCTCCTAGCTGATGGAGCTCTGCGTTGGATGTGTTGAGTGCAAGGGGAACTCAGCCAGACCCCCCTAAAATCCCATTTCTTTCTCCATAATCCTCCATGGCTACTACAGGAACAGGAGAAAGAGAGAATTGCTCCTATTTGCTTTCCTATTTGCTTCTCTCTGGCATATCATGGTCCAAAGTCCATTTGACCCTGAGTTTTGGGACCCAAGATTTCACTTTGAGCTAATTTACTCTGCCTGCAATGACTATAACTGCAGTACAAGGGGGTGATATGTATTCTGAAAGCCTCTCTGAGCCATTAGCCCTGAGGTTGACCACCTTCCCTGCTTTTCCACCTCCCAAAACAAGCTCTGTAAGGACCTGCAGATGGGCTACCAGCTGGAGTCCCCTGAAAGCCACTGTGGATCAGAGAATCATAGAATTGTTTCAGTTGGGAAAGACCATCAAGCCAAATAAAATCATCAAGCCCAACCTTCAATCTAGCACCACCCTGGCCATTAAACCATGTCCAGAAATGCCACATCTACACATTTATTTTTTAACACCTCCAGGGATGGGGACTCCACCACCTCCCTGAGCAGCCTGTCCCAATCCCTGACCAGTCTTGTGGCAAAGACATTTTTTTCTGCTCTCCAACCTAACCTTCCCCTGACACAATTTCAGGCCGTAAAAAACCCACCCATGAACAGCCCTGCTGCCAAATCCACCTGGTTGTGACAGGAGCTGCTGCAAAACCATAGAACCATAGAATCAATAAGGTTGGAAAAGACCTCAGAGATCGTCAAGTCCAACCTGTCACCCAACACCCCATGACAACTAAACCATGGCACCAAGTGCCACATCCAATCTCCTCTTGAACACCTCCAGCGATGGGGACTCCACCATCTCCCTGGGCAGCACATTCTGATGTCCAGCAACTCTCTCAGTGAAGAACTTTCTCCTCAGCTCCAGCCTAAACTTCCCCTGGCACAGCTTGAGACTGTGTCCTCTTGTTCTGGTGCTGGTTGCCTGGGAGAAGAGACCAACCCCCACCTGGCTACAACCTCCCTTCAGGGAGTTGGAGAGAGCAAGAAGGTCTCCTTGAGCCTCCTCTTCTCCAGGCTAAGCAACCCCAGCTCCCTCAGCCTCTCCTCACAGGGCTGTGCTCCAGACCCTCCCCAGCTTTGTTCCCCTTCTCTGGACATGTTCAAGTGTCTCAATGTCCTTCTTAAACTGAGGAGCCCAGAACTGGACACAGGACTCAAGGTGTGGCTTAACCAGTGCTGAGCACAGGGCAGAATGACTTCCCTGCTCCTACTGGCCACACTGTTCCTGATGCAGCCCACTACCTGAGGTAACAATTTTTGCTTTTAATGGAGAGCTTCCAATTTTCATTGAAAGTCCACTGCTGGGTGACAATTCCTGGGGTTACAATAACATGCCTGACATTTCACCTGGGAATCAGTTTCCCAAAGGTGTCATTTTAACCTCCAGGGCGACAAGAGCTCACTTGGGAGAATCAAGTTACGCTCTTGGTGTCCACCCTCTTAGGTGTTCAAGAGGGGATTGGATGTGGCACTTGGAGCCACGGTTTAGTTAGTCATGAGGTGTTGGGTGACAGGTTGGACTTGATGATCTCTGAGGTCTTTTCCAACCTTATTGATTCTATGATTCTATGATTCTATGATTCTATGATTCTCTTCTTCTATCACCTGAGACTAAGGAGAAGAGACCAACCCCAACCTCACTGCAGCCTCCTTTCAGGGAGCTGTAGAGAGCAATGTGGAGCCAGCACCACGGGCAAGTATTTCCTGGCACTCAGTAGAAAGGGTGCTCAAGGATGAAGGATGTAAATGTTTTGCAGCTACATTTTGAGACCTTTTTTCCTTTTTATTTTTTTTTTCTCTCTCTCTCTCTTCTTTTTTTTTTTTTCTCTTTTTTTAATATGTCTACAAAATGAAATCATTTTGACTCCAGGCTGTCTGCAGCTGTCACATCTGAAACGGATTTTGCCACTTTGGTGTCAGAAGGCTGAGTCTACCAAAAGAGACATAACATCAAAATCCCTGATGATAAGGAGGCAAAATTCGTTTGTAAATGGAGCCAAAGTCTCTTTGGTTGTGTGACGTTCATTTAATTCTCTCACCGTCGTGCTGAGGCAGAAACATTCCCTACCTAGGAAGTGATCACAGAAGAAAAGAAGAAGTGAAAGATAATAAGCATATAACAGGGATCCCCAGAAACAAATAACGCTGGGCTTTTGAAGGGCCTGTGCTTTGGAGCATTTGCATTTCAATGGGACAGAAAGCATAGTTTCTCTCAACTGTGCCTTTGCCAAACTCTCTGCAACACCCTTTTCATTCTGGTTGATTAATCATTTCGTGCTCAGAGCCTTTTAAAACGCTGCTGCTTCTAGCAAGCAGAGGAAACGTGCATCTCTTCAGATACATCATAGGATCACAAAATCGTGAGGGTTGGAAGGGACCTCAAGGCTCAGACAGTTCCAACCCAACCTGCCGTGGGCAGGGACACCTCACACTACAGCAGGTTGCTCACAGCCACCTCCAGCCTGGCTGCAAACACCTCCAGGCAGGAGGCTTCCACCACCTCCCTGGGCAACCTGTGCCAGGCTCTCACCACCCTCTCACCAACTTCTTCCTAACATCCAATCTGAATCTACCCATTTCTAGTTTTTTTTCCATTTCCCCTAGTCCTGGGGAACCTGAAGGCTAAGCTGTTTTCTTATCTTCCTCTTCTAGCTGCTTCAACATCCAAATCAGCAGATAGAGAACACAGCTTCTTCTGGCTGTGCAAGAACCAGTGGGTGCTGCACTTTGGCCACGGCAACCCCAGGCAGAGCTAGAGGCTGGAGGTCAGAGTGGCTGAGAGCTCCCAAAGAGAGAGGGACCTGGGGGTGCTGATTGACAGCTGCCTAAACATGAGCCAGCAGTGTGCCCAGGTGGCCAGGAAGGCCAAGGGCATCCTGGCTTGCATGAGGAACAGTGTGGCCAGCAGGAGCAGGGAGGTCATTGTGCCCTGTGCTCTGCATTGGTTAGGCCACACCTTGAGTCCTGTGCCCTGTTCTGGGCTCCTCAGTTTAAGAAGGACATTGAGACTCTTGAAGGTGTCCAGAGAAGGACAACGAGGCTGGGGAGAGGCCTTGAGCACAGCCCTATGACGAGAGGCTGAGGGAGCTGGGGTTGCTTAGCCTGGACAAGAGGAGGCTCAGGGGTGACCTCATTGCTGTCTACAACTACCTGAAAGGTGGTTGTAGCCAGGAAGGGGTTGGTCTCTTCTGCCAGGCAAGCAGCACCAGAACAAGAGGACACAGTCTCAAGCTGTGCCAGGGGAAGTTTAGGCTGGAGGTGAGGAGAAAGTTCTTCCCAGAGAGCGTCATTAGCCATTGGGATGTGCTGCCCAGGGAGGTGGTGGAGTCCCCATCCCTGGAGGTGTTCAAGAGGGGATTGGATGTGGCACTTGGTGCCATGGTTTAGTCATGAGGTCTGTGGTGACAGGTTGGACTGGATGATCATTGAGGTCTCTTCCAACCTTAGTGATACTGTGATACTTGGTTTGAAAGGCTTTAGCAATGCTCCAGCTTCCCCTGCCCCAGCTAGAGCCTGAGAAGTTCCACAAGGCAGTCTAATAAAAAGGTGAATTTTTTCCAAGAGTGCAGCATGATTAAAAAAAAACACAAACCACCACCACCAAAAAAAAAAAAGAACCACGCCCCCCCCAAAAAAAAAACCAACCCCACAGCCAATTAAAGTCCTGATTCAATATAAACCCTGAATGTTTCCAAATGTATGAAACAGTTGACACCAGCCTGACACCTGCCCTTTCCCTGCAGCTCTCCAGATGGAAAAGAGATCTACCTGCAGTCCCTGGGCTATGCTGGAGTGGAGGAGCTTGGACTAAGCTAAAATGAGATTGGCCAGCAAAGCCTTTGGCCCCTAGCACAGGTCCTAACCACAGATACGTTTTTTGCTTCTCCACAATTCCTAAAGCTGCTTTATAACACAGAAACACAAATCCTCTGCCAGCTCGAATTGCACTGCCCTGGATGGTTTGTGGGAGTTTTAGGCCATGCCTTTAAAAATGGTTGACAGATCTTGAGCAGAAAAGTGGTGAAATGTAAACAAATCACACTCTTGGGGGGGTGAAAAGGAAAATAGAGACACTTCTAAACAATCCCATTGGAAGGGATAAAGGACTAAAACTAGTTGTCTCAAAGCAATTTCGCTTCTCTTCCGGCTTCTGCACTCTGGGACAGATACTAACTAGAATAGAATTAGGATAGGATAGGATAGGATAGGATAGGATAGGATAGGATAGGATAGGATAGGATAGAATAGAATAGAATAGAATAGAATAGAATAGAATAGAATAGAATAGAATAGAATAGAATAGAATAGAATAGAATAGAATAGAATAGAATAGAATAGAATAGAATAGAATAGAATAGAATAGAATAGAATAGAATAGAATAGAATGAATAGACCAGGTTGGAAGAGACCTTCAAGATCATTGCATCCAACCCATCATCCAACACCATCTAATCAACTAAACCATGGCACCAAGCCCTATCAAGTCTCCTCCTAAACATCACCAATGATGGTGACTCCACCACCTCCCTGGACAGCACATTCCAATGGGCAACGACTCTCTCTATGAAGAATTTCTTCCTAACATCCAGCCTGAACCTCCCTTGGAGCAGCTTGAGACTGTGTCCTCTGATTCTGGTGCTGCTTGCCTGGGAGAAGAGGCCAACTCCCACCTGGCTACAACCTCTCTTCAGGTAGTTGTAGAGAGCAATGAGGTCTCCCCTGAGCCTCCTCTTCTCCAGGCTAAGCAACCCCAGCTCCCTCAGCCTCTCCTCACAGGGCTGTGCTCCAGACCCCTCCCCAGCCTCATTGCCCTTCTCTGGACACCTTCCACCAAGTCAACCTCTTTCCTAAACTGAGGAGCCCAGAACTGGACACAGGACTCAAGGTGTGGCCTAACCAGTGCAGTGTACAGGGGCAGAATGACCTCCCTGCTCCTGCTGGCCACACTGTTCCTGATGCAGGCCAGGATGCCATTTGCCCTCTTGGCTGCCTGGGCACACTGCTGGCTCATGTTCAGCCTACCATCGACCAGTACCCCCAGGTCCCTCTCCACCTGGCCGCTTGCTTCTGCCTGACCTTGGCTGCATTGTTTTGGTTAAGTCTAACATCTCTCTGCTTCTGTCTCTTCTCCCTTTGGTACAGAGGGGTAAAGGGAGGGAAGAGAGGTAGAAGCTAGCAGCTTCCCCTGGTCTTCAACCAGGATGGTTCCTTTGCTGTTTGTTAATTGTAAATACCTATCAATATTGCAAATCCTGGATATTTTGAACTTATTCATTGCACTCCATTGTAGGTTGTAGTTCTGCCTGTAAATATAGCTTCCATTTAGAATCATAGAATCAACAAGGTTGGAAAAGACCTCAAAGATCATCAAGTCCAACCTGTCACCCAACACCTCATGACTACTAAACCATGGCACCAAGTGCCACATCCAATCCCCTCTTGAACACCTCCAGGGATGGGGATTCCACCACCTCCCTGGGCAGCACATTCTAATGGCTAACGACTCTCTCAGTGAAGAACTTTCTCCTCACCTCAAGCCTTCCACCTGGGCTGGGCTGGCAAAGTTAATGTTGGGGGGGAGAAATTTCAACCCACTACAATGGTCATCTGTCTCTGACAGCAGAGGCAGGGGCAGAGCTCATGAACCTCTCTGCTTTCTGCAGCTCCTTCCCTTTGTACTCACCAAGCATCCACCTTAACACAAGGGGGAATTCTTTACTGTAAGTGTCACAGACCACTGGAACAGGCTGCCCAGGGAGGTTGTGGAGTCTCATCTCTGGAGACTTTGAAGGCTCATCTGGATGTGCTCCTGTGTGACCTGTGCTGGATTCTATGGTCCTGCTCTGGCAGAGGGATTGGACTTGATGATCCCTTTAGGTCCCTTCCATCCTCTGACATCCTGTGATCTTGTGATCCACAGCTCTGAACATGGGTTACTGGAGTTATATCTCCACCCAGACAGTTTAGCATCCATTTATTGAGCTGTTGTGCATGACTTTTTAAAATTCATACATTCACAGAATGGTTTGGGTTGGAAGGGACCTCAGAGATCATCCAGTTCCAAACCCTTGCCATAAGCAAGGACGCTTTCCACTAGACCAGATTACTCAAGGCCACATCAAGCCTGGCCTTGACTCAATCCCCCATTGAACCTGCTGACTGGCAACCTGGCAAACCTTTCCCCTACTCCATCTCTGGTCTCCAAACTGGAAGCATGGCCACAGAAAGCAGCTTTTCCATCCCCATTTTAGAGCAATCCCCTCTCTGGCTGTACCATGGTCCTGACAGTACCAGAACAAGAGGACACAGTCTCAGGCTGTGCCAGGGGAGGTTTAGGTTGGATGTTAGGAAGAAGTTCTACACAGAGAGAGTGATTGCCCATTGGGATGTGCTGCCTGGGGAGGTGGTGGAGTCGCTGTCATTCAGGAGGAGACTTGATGGGGTGCTTGGTGCCATGGGTTAGTTGTTTGGGTGGGTTGGATTGGTTGATGGGTTGGACACGATGACCTTGAAGGTCTCTTCCAACCTGGTTTGGTTTATTCTAAAATATAATAAACCAGACAGGGTGGAGTGCAATTTGGACAAGTTAATTGCAAAGGGGTTCAAGCACCACAAAAGCTGTGCAGATACACCCTCAGTGCAGAGAGAAAAGAGCCCAAGGAGATCAGCTCAGGTCCCAAATGCAGTTCTCTTAACCCAATGCTGCTCTTGCATGTGGAGGAGTCCTTTTTCTCAGCACCACAAAGTCCTCCAGGCACACTATGACCTTCCTGCCACCACGTTCTTCCCAATCCCAAAGGCAGTTTTGTCCCAGACATCAATCCCAGCCCTTTGCTGCATTGCACATGGTGGACAAGCCCACCAAGAGCACTGAAGAATTCAGCTCTTCTCCCTTCAAAGGAAGGAAAAGTGCAGCTGGCAGCTCTAAAGCTGAGTGACAACTTTTTTTTTGATCCTCAAGGGAAGTGGAAACTTGGTTCAAATTTCATTTCAGGTGATCACTCCTCGCTCCTGGAGCTCACATACATCAATGTCACAGGCAGTGGGTAATGTATTAGACACATATTCCATGAGTGACTACACACTCAGGAAGTATGAAATGCTTTTTGTGTTCCACTTGTGTGCTTGCAAAGCTAACCAGCAAAAAGGCTGAGTTTCACCAGGCACAAAGAAATAAGGAGAAATAAATAAAGCCAAAGCTTTCTTAAATTCAAGTGCAAAGGTAATCATGAAACCAAAGCAAAAAACCCCAGCTTAAGAGGAAAAAGAGAATAAATGCACCAAACTGCACACCAAAACTGGGGGTTAGGCCCAGAAGGGAGGGGAGGAACCTACTGCTGGAGAGCTGAGCCCCTCATTCCTAGCTTAATGACCTCCACCCTTGGTGGAAAAGGCTATCTACATCTACCTGAAGGGAGGTTGTAGACAGGTGGATGTTGGTCTCTTCTCCCAGGCAACCAGCAGCAGAACAAGAGGACACAGTCTCAGGCTGTGCCAGGGGAAGTTTTGGTTGGATGTTAGGAAGAAGTTCTACACAGAGAGAGTGATTACCCATTGGAATGTGCTGCCTGGGGAGGTGGTGGAGTCACCATCCCTGGAGGTGTTCAGGAGGAGATTTGATGGGGTGTTTGGTGCCATGGTTTAGTTGTTTAGGTGGGTTGGATTGGGCTGGATTGGTTGATGGGTTGGACACGATGATCTTGAAGGTCTCTTCCAACCTGGTCTGGTCTATTCTATTCTATTCTATTCTATTCTATTCTATTCTATTCTATTCTATTCTACTCTACTCTACTCTACTCTACTCTATTCTATTCTATTCTCATGCTTCTGTTAACCAGCTTAACTCACAGCTCTGCACAAATAGCCATGTGTAAAGCTCACAGGAACTGCTGACAGCATCTCAAGAAACCCTCTGGGCTGTCACATTCTCATCAGGAGGGACAGCAGCGTGCGAGTGGTGCCACCCCTGCCTGCCAGTTACCAGGGGGATGGGCAGAGGAGAAATGTCTGTAGGAAGAAGAGCTTCTTTGACAGGGTCACCACAAAGCAAACTGCTACCTCCTCTTACTCAGCACTGGTTAGGCCACACCTTGAGTCCTGTGTCCATTTCTGGGCCCCTCAATTGAAGAAGGACATTGAGAGACTTGAAGATGTCCAGAGAAGGGCAACAAAGCTGGGGAGGGGTCTGGAGCACAGCCCTGTGAGGAGAGGCTGAGGGAGCTGGGGTTGCTTAGGCTGGAGAAGAGGAGGCTCAAGGGAGACTTTCCTGCTCTCTACAACTACCTGAAGGGAGGTTGTAGCCAGGTGGGGGTAGGTCTCTTCTCCCAGGCAAGCAGCACCAGAACAAGAGGACACAGTCTCAAGCTGTGCCAGGGGAAGTTTAGGCTGGAGGTGAGGAGAAAGTTTTTCACCGAGAGAGTTGTTAGCCATTGGGATGTGCTGCCCAGGGAGGTGGTGGAGTCCCCATCCCTGGAGGGGTTCAAGAGGGGATTGGATGTGGCACTTGGAGCCATGGTTTAGTAGTCATGAGGTCTTGGTTGACAGGTTGGACTTAATGATCTTTGAGGTCTTTTCCATCCTTGTTGATTCTATGATTCTATTCCTGCTCCAGCAGTCTCCCTGAAGGTCCTCACCACACTGGGTAGGTGAGACAAGAGGAGCACATGCATCACTCTTGAACATAGTAACCCTCTGATATGGTCCACGATCCTCCTACTCATACATTAAGGGGATTTGGGGTTCGTAGCCTGGAGTCCTTGTACCTCCACACAGAAGGAGCATTTCTTGACTGTTCTTAGCACAACTGAAAAGAGTTGTTTCCAAGTCTCACACTTGGAGGGCAATGAGAGCATACATGGCAGATGTTAGTCCTGTGGCCTAAAGGCTGCCCAGGAGGTGCTCAGACAGAGGCAGTGTTTGGCACTGGGAACTTCCCTGGGATGGGGCCTTGCTGCCTGGAGGAGGAGGAGAAAGATGCACAAATGTATTCCTCCACCCTGGCCCTTTGCTGTAGCTCATCCCATGGGAACATATTTATCTTTGTCCTCCTAGGGGAATGAAACAGGAGGAACAGGTCCAGCCTGATGCTCTTTGGTCTTGGACATCCAAAGGGTTGGTACACCAAAGGCAGCACTCATCTCCTTTGTTTTCAAATGAGCCCATTGACTCAGCTCCCAAAGGATACCCAAGGATTTTGTTTCATTTTTCCAATGCACAGCTCAAGCCAGAAGCATTTCTCCCTTCCCTTGTGCTGTCTTGATCCTGGCTGCAATGTATTACAAGGATAATAGTGAGAGCACTGGGGAAAAGCCAACCCAAAATGACTGCAGCAGCTCTTTACAAGCGAGCATGCACCATCCTCTTCCAAACACAGCACATTTCTTGTGCAAGGAGCCCATCCTCACCTGCACACTGGCTGTCAGCTCCAAGGATATTAGATAGCTGCAAGGATATTGGATAACTGCAAGGAAACTAGGTGCCAGGCTGCCCAGGGGGGTTGGAGTCTCCTCTGGAGACATTGAAACCCCACCTGGATGCATTCCCTCTGTGATCTGCCCTAGGTGATCCTGCTCTGGCAGGGGGGTTGAACTGGAGGTTCTCTTGAGATCCCTGCCAGCCCCTAACATTCTGTGATTCTGTGATAACTGAAGATGAAACCCTGAGTGAAACAGAGATAGCCTTGCACAGCATGCAAGGCTTCCCTGGCTCAAGGACTCCAGTGATAGGTTGTGATCACAATTGCATTGCAGCCCAGTATTAGAATAGAATAGAATAAAGCTTTATTTAGAATAGAATAAACCAAACCAGGTTGGATGAGACCTTCAAGATCATCGTGTCCAACCCATCAACCAATCCAACCCACCCAAACAGCTAACCCATGGCACCAAGCACCCCATCAAGTCTCCTCCTGAACACCTCCAATGGCAGCGACTCCACCACCTCCCCAGGCAGCACATTCCAATGGGCAATCACTCTCTCTGTATAGAACTTCTTCCTAACATCCAACCTGAACCTCCTCTGGTGCAGCCTGAGACTGTGTCCTCTTGTTCTGGGGCTGGCTGCCTGGGAGAAGAGACCATCATCCGCCTGTCTACAACCTCCCTTTGGGTAGTTGTAGAGAGTGATAAGGTCACCCCTGAGCCTCCTCTTCTCCAGGCTAAGCAACCCCAGCTCCCTCAGTCTTTTCTCATAGGGGTTGTGTTCCAAGTCCCTCATCAACTTCGTTGCCCTTCTCTGGACTCGTTTCAGCAAGTAAACCTCCTTCCTAAACTGAGGGGCCCAGAACTGGACACAGGACTCGAGGTGTGGCCTAACCATTATTTTCAGAATAAGCCTGGTTTATAGCATTTTACATCCAGGTAAGCTCTGAAGAGCTGTTTCTCACCAACCAGCTATCCCCCACTCTCAGGGAAACCTCCTGTTTAACATCCAGGCTGCAGGTTAATAAATGCCTCAGTGTCATTTCCTCCACTCGCTGCTTTTAGCAAGTGTCAGAGGCCAACAACATCGCAGCAGAGCCCAAGAGTGGCAAAGGGAAACAGCAGGCACCAATAATCTCTGAAGGGTTTTGCATTCTCCATCCAAATTCCTCTAAGTTTATTTCATATCCATGTTTATTTGGAGGAAAAGCTCTGGTTTAGTATCAGTCAATCCCATGCTGTGCTGAGCACCAGCAAGCTGCTGGTGGAAGCAACTAGATCTGGGTGTTCCTGGTCTTTGAGAGCCCAGCCCGCCAGAGAGCCTCTCCCTTCTGTAGAGCTGGGCAATAAATGGAGCAGGAAAGTGAGCTAGCTTCAGTTTGCCAGGGAGATTCCCATTTCTTTTGGAAAACCTAGCAAGAGTAACACCAAACCCTGCCTTGAACCACTGCTTGAGGAGGACCAACAGAAGACAGAGTGAAACTCCTTTTTTAACCACAATCCTCACGTTACCCCAACGTTCATGTGGAACAATTGAACCATCCTTCCTCCCCTGTCCTTCATTTCAATCAAATTAATTATTGTTAACCCCTCCCCCCCCATCCAAACACAAGCATCTTTGAGGAGCTGAGGTATCCAAACCAATTCGCTGTGTCAGCCAGGTAGAAGCTGTACCGAACAAAGATGCCGTGAGATCATGGATTTAAGAGTAAAAGGGGCTAAGATGGTATCACAATTGTGCTGTTTGCCTGCTGTATTTTAGAGTTAATGCATCTGAGTGACTGATCATTGCCTCAGCCCTGGCCAGTCCTCCATGCTGAAGTAGATATGTGAGCAAGCACAGTATCAGCCCACACCTCCCACCACAGTTGACCCCACAGCCCCCTGCACCCACCACAAAGGCCTCCATCCTTTTGTAGGAGGATTCTGCACTCCTGGAAGTGCTGCTACATAAGAAAGGCTCTTTCATTCACACTTGGGAAGCAAAAATCCAAACAGGCAAGTCAAATCACTCAGCTGCTCTTCCTGCTCCCACACCAGAGCCACCCCTACTGAGGGCCAAAGCCCCCATAGCCAACAGCATCAGCTGGATT
Source organism: Melanerpes formicivorus (assembly GCF_026170545.1). Taxonomy (NCBI): domain Eukaryota; kingdom Metazoa; phylum Chordata; class Aves; order Piciformes; family Picidae; genus Melanerpes; species Melanerpes formicivorus. The sequence continues at coordinate 828,632 of NW_027142499.1, read as the reverse complement.
CAGCTGATTTCAGCTAGGGATCACAGGATGTGAGGGGTTGGAAGGGGCCTCCAAAGGTCACCAAGTCCAAACCCCCTTCTGGAGCAGGACCATAGAATTCAGCACAGGTTGCACAGGAATGCATCCAGATGGGACTTGAAAGTCTGCAGAGAAGGAGACTCCACAACCTCTCTGGGCAGTCTGTTCCAGTGTTCTGTGAGCCTCACAGTGAGGAAGTTCCTCCTCATGTTGAGGTGGAACCTCCTGTGCTGGAGTTTATATCCATTGCCCCTTCTCCTATCCCAGGGTGCAAGTGAGCAGAGCCTGGCCCCTGCCTCCTGACCCCCAGCCCTCAGATATTTGTACACAGTAAATCCCCTCTCAGAGATGGGCAGTGGTTGAATGGTAGCTAAACCAGCCAGCAGAAAAGGGAAAGAGAGAAGGCTCCACAGTGACAAATTGACCCTGAAGCATGAAGAAAAGCAAGGACATCCCAGGAGACCAGGCAGCCCATGCATTTTCTTGCTCATCCACCCCAGCTAAGGGAAAGCAGCTCCTAGACAAATGGATGCAACATGATCTTCCACAAGGAAGAGTTTTCTGCTCATTTTCCTTCTTGCAGCCACTGTCTCGGGCTGCGGAGAGGCTGCTCCTCAGAGGAGAGCCCGGTGATGGATGCTGCCCTGACCTAACAGCAGCAAGGCCTCCAGGCCTTGACCCATGCAGGTTCCAATTAGCCAAAATTAGTCAGCTGTGGCCAGGGTTTGTCTTCCTTTAAACACCTAACTGTTTGAAAGCAACAGCCTCTTTCTCCAAGTTGCCCACTCAAGCCTTTTGTGGCCTTCCACCCTTCCCCAGGGAGCCTCCTTCAGTTTTCTTTCTCCCCTTCATGAGCCATGCCAATCATTAAAGAGCCTGAGCAGCCCCATTATCATCCTGGGCAATTCTTAACTCATTAGGCTTTAAAGTTATTGGACTGCAAGGAAGGCAAAAGAAACACCCAACCCAGCAAATGCTTAAGCACAATAAAAAGATGTTAATGTTTTACCCCACTGACAAGGGCCAAAGCTGTAGGACAATTATCATGGAGATTTCCCTGGGGTTTAGTGTTACTTTTTTTCCTGCCACGGGGTCCATTGTGGAGCATCTAATTAAAAATAGAGGAGCTAAATCTGCAGCCAACCTCAGAGGCTGATTTGAATTCTCCCACTGAGAACTTCCAAAGGTGGAAGCACGCCTGTTTGCACCAGTGGGATCCAATATCCTGCCTTCACCATGGACTCTTCATGGTTTTGGCAGGCTGCATGCCTCTGATCCTGCCAGGCTGCAGCATTAATAATTCACTACCTGATCTGATCTTCCAGCACGAAGCACAAGTCAAGATGACATTAAGTGCTGCTTGGATTCCCCTTCCTCTGCCAGGCTCCTATTGTGTCTTCAGATTGTGCTTCATCCAAGGGGAGCTGAGCAGTAAATTAACACCAAAAGTCACATCTGAAGAGGTCAAAACCACACCTACTGCTGAAGAGAGAAAGGAGGTTTTCCTGCTGAGTTTACCTGTAAGATAAATAGATAAATCAACAGTTCTATGTTTGTTTGCAGTGCTGTATTGAGAAGGAGATGAGGTGCATTTAGATTAGGATCAGAGGGTGTTAGAGGTTGAAAAGGAGCTTTGAAAATCATCGAGTATACACACACACCAGAGCAGGACCATACAATCCAGCACAGGTCACACAGGAACACATCCAGATGGGGCTGGAAAGTCTCCAGGGAAGGAGACTCCACAACCTCCCTGGGCAGCCTGCTCCAGAGCTCTGTGACCCTCACAGGGAAGAAGTTCCTCCTCATGTTGAGGTGGAACCTCCTGTGCTGTGGTTTATATCCACAGGGAAGGGAGAGCAGAGAGTTTAGATTCCTAAACTCTTCCCTTGGTTGTGTGAAAAGGCAGGTTACCTGCCCAGACAGAAGGACATTAGCCTCTGCTCAAGCTCCCAGGCAACCAGCACCAGAACAAGGGGACACAGTCTCAAGCTGTGCCAGGGGAGGTTTAGACTCGAGGTGAGGAGAAAGTTCTTCACTGAGAGAGTTGTTTGTCATTGGAATGTGCTGCCCAGGGAGGTGGTGGAGTCCCCATCCCTGGAGGTGTTCAAGAGGGGATTGGATGTGGCACTTGGAGCCATGGTTTAGTCATGAGGTCTGTGGTGACAGGTTGGACTCAATGATCTTTGAGGTCTCTTCCAACCTTGGTAATTCTGTGTTAGGTATTAGGTAATAGGTTGGACTTGATGATCTCTGAGGTCTTTTCCAATGTGGTTGATTCTATGATATTACCTTCCCTTTCTTGAACAAGCTACATGAGGTCTGTATTGATAGGTTGGACTCGATGATCCTCAGGGTCTCTTCCAACCTTAGTTACACTGTGATACTGTGATACTGTAAAGAACATAATTTCCTAGCAGAATTTCCAACATTTTACTCTGCAACTTAACAGGAGGAGGGAAAACTGCACCAAAATATGTTTATATGGTTAAAAATGGTCTGAGCCCTTTCACTAGCACTCAGCCCCACACACACTTGAAGCAAGCAGTGGACCAGGTTGACCTAAATTCTAGAATCAGGGAACAGTTTGGGTTGGAAGGGACCTTAAAGACCATCCAGTTCCAACCCCCTGCCATGGGCAGGGACACCTTCCACCAGCCCAGCTTGCTCAAGGCCTCATCCAACCTGGCCTTGAACACCTCCAGGGAGGGGACATCCACAACCTCCCTGGGCAACCTGTGCCAGTGTCTCCCCCCCCTCACTGGAAAGAATTTCTTCCTCATCTCCAGTCTCAATCTCCCCTAGACCAGATTGCTCAAAGTCCCATCCAAATGGCCTTGAAGCCTTCCAGGGCAGGGACATCTGGGCAATCTGTTCTAGTATCTCCCCACCCTCACAGTGAAGGTAACTCCTTAACCTGCCAGAGGTTTCCATCATTACCTTCCTAATCTCCAGTCTCTGTCTGTCCTCTTCCAGCTCAAAGCCATTGCCCCTCATGCTGCCACTCCAAGCCCTTACCAAAAGTCCCTCCCAGCTTTCTTGTAGCTGCCTTCAGGTATTGGAATGCTGCTCTAAGGTCTCTGTGGAGCTTTCTCTTCTCCAGGCTGAACAACCCCAAGCTTTCTCCAGTGGCAAAGCTGCTGTTACTTGTCCTCAATACCCCAAGGGACCTAAAAGCTTTGGCAGGCTACTAATATATTCCATCCCAGGTCTTCCCTTTCCCAGCAGACAGATTTTTAAGCTGGAGGCAGGGAGATTCAGGCTGGAGGTGAGGAGGAAGTTCTTCCCCATGAGAGTGGTGAAGCCCTGGAATGGGTTGTCCAGGGAGGTGGTTGAGGCCCCAGCCCTGGAGATGTTTAAGCCCAGGCTGGATGAGGCTCTGGGCAGCCTGATCTAGTGTGGGGTGTCCCTGCCCATGGCAGGGGGGTTGGAACCTCCCATCTGCTAGGACCCCCAGGTCCTTTTCCTCTTCACTGCTCTCCAACAGGTGAAACAGGCTTCACAGCACAAGACATTCTGCAGAAGAGTTTACAGTGCAGCCCCATTGAGTGGCTGGCATATGCCCTGTCATCTGAGATTTCCCATCCTTGGCTCATTTTTCTCCTTGCATCACCAAGGATGTCAGAGAAGGAGCTCTCCCTCCCAAGCTTTACGTCCCAGCGTGTCTGGGGGCAGCTGGCTGGGTGATTAACTGTGCCTTGTGTGGTGGCTCTTATTCCTGTGACATGCCAAGCAGGTAATGTTAGAAGTCTTATGTTGAGAGAGAGTTTAGAAGTCTGTTTAGTTAACCCAGGTTAAGTTCTGCAGTTTCTCTGCCTTCCCCCAAGCATAGCTGGGCACAGGAATTTGCAGGGGGTTTGGCTGCTCTTTCTTCAGGCCTTTGCCTTCACAGAGTTGCTGGTGTTAGAGCACAGCAGGGACATCTCTGACATGGAAACTGAACCACAGGGCAGAAAAAGCAAGCTGCATCTACATCACAGCCAGCTTGCAACATAGGATTTGTGCTCAGTGTTGTTTCAGGGCTATCAGCCCTAACCCAGGTGAAGAGGCTTCATTTTGGAGTCAGAGTGCAGGCAAGAAGCCTGGCCCACCCAGCCACAGAAGATCTGGTCCCAGCTCAGCTCTGGATTCCTCCTTGTCCCATAACAACCAGTGCTGGGATTTGTCACAGCCTGGGTGAGTGTCAGAGCAAAGCCTTCTTCGCATCAGGCTGTGCCTGCTAGACCACCATGCCCAGATGAAGGGCAGAGAAGAACTTTTGCAACATCAGCCTGGGACAGGATTTATCTCCAGCTGTCATCAACTGCTTCATAACCCAGAGAGAAGAATAAAATCAGTTCTGGCCATCTTGCAAAGCAAGCATGAGGTCTGCAGCAGAAAGGAATTCCCACCTGCAGTGTGGAGGACAGGCACAACACAGGGATGCTCCAGCCTGTAAGGGGGTCTTCAGTTGCTGCTATACCCCAAGAAATCAATGAATAGAATAGAATAGAATAGAATAGAATAGAATAGAATAGAATAGAATAGAATAGAATAGAATAGAATAGAATAGACCAGGTTGGAAGAGACCTTCAAGATCACCGAGTCCAACCTATCATCCAACACCACCTAATCAACTAACCCATGCAACCAATCACCCTGCCAAGTCTCCTCCTGAACACCTCCAGTGATGGTGACTCCACCACCTCCTCAGCTCATCTTTCACTCAAACCACTGTCCCTATCCACTCCTACAACCTGTGCCCACCCTTAGCTTTGCCATCCAGGTTTCACCTTGGAAACCTGCACCCCTCCCTCATTGCTTCCTTGAACAGCCACCTTCTGATAAGAGCAAGCACAGAGTGTTGCTGTAGCTCCTGTGACCATCCAGAGCCTTCAGCTGTGTTTAAAGAAGGCTTGACTTCCTGATGGGTGGGAGGCTCTCAGTTGTCTTTGGTGCTCCATGGCATGGCTGTAACGCTGCCACTTTATGCAGCCCTGCCGAGTTTGTGCTCAGCTCTTGCAGGGGCACTGCAGACCTGTGGCCATCCTCTGCTTTCCAAAAGGCCCCAACCTGCATGGGGCCAGACCCTACCAAGGCCAAGAACTGTGAGCCACAAGCCCATAGCCAAGATCAGGATCAGAGCCTGCCCAAAGAGGATTAATGACATGTAGAACGCCATCAATCAGTCCATTCTTAACTCAACTCTTGGAGTCCTTTGGTAGTTTTATTGTTCCCCCTCCTCCCCTCCCCTTTCTTCACATCTATTAATCTCTCCTCCACACTTTCCACAGACAGTAATATCTTCCAGTTCCCTCCTCTCATTTTTCTGCCCAAACACACCCAGCCTGCTGAGCAGGGAGGGGAGCAGAGGCCCCACTAATTGGAACGGTCATGGAGATAGTTCCGTCTCGCAAGGGCAGTGCCTGTAAGGCAGCAGGGATGCCTCAGCATCCCATCCTGCCTGCAGATCCACACCTGTCCTTTGTCACAGCTGGGCTGCCCAGACCTGGAATCTAATCCCAGAAGGACTAGGAAGGGAGGTTATTTTATCTTCAGAGAAAGGCAAACAGGATGGGCACTCATCGATCTTGAGAAAGAAACATTAGCCAAGCCAAACACACACCGGGGTCTGGAGCAACAGGATGTCCATGATGTAATGCCTGGATTCACCTTGGCATCTCCTTTTACACCAAGGACAGATTTGGAGAGAAAAATGAAGGGTTGTAAGCGCAGGACAAAGAAATCCTGCAGAGAACGTTGACCAAAGCTGCTCTAAATCAGCGCTGGCTCCCCACAAATGAAAGTGACTTCAGACTTACTGCTGGAAACCATCACACACAGCACTGTTAAACCCATGGACCTACCACCACCTACCCTCTGTGTGTCCCCAGTCTGGGTCCCAACCCACCACAACTATTGTCTTCTACTGCCTTGAGCAAAGCAGCCATCCACCAAAGTGCCTTTGCAGAGCACACCATGGAAAGGTTTTCCTCTTATTTATTCTGTGGTAGTGTCCCTGGTGAGATGGAGATCTGACTGGGAGAAGAGTCCATGAATCTCCAGCTGCAGCCAGCTGTGGCTCAGCAGGAGCTGAGACAAAGGCACCTTGGCAGGAGACAGAAACAGTGGGACACCAACTTCCCCACACATCACACAGGATTTTGTGCTAGAACGGATGGAAGGACTCCTGCAGAGCAGCTCCTGCTGGCAAACCTACCTTTATCCAAGGCTATGAGACTGTATTTTTAGCTATTGGCTCAGAACTCCCTCACTTCTGGCCAAAGAGAGCAGAATAGAGGCTGCAACCACCCTCATGCTGTCCCTTTCTGCAGCCAGCTGACAGCCAGCCCGGATCACCAGGTTCAGTCAGAGCAGCACGAGGTTAACACTGGGACAGTGAGAAACAAACAGGTCCAGGCTCAGCCAAAAGGCCATCTGTCAGGACCTGAGAAGTCACTTTGCCCTTAAAAATGTTCTTTAGATAGGTACAGCCCAAAATAAACTCTCAGCTCTGGCTTTGGCTGCCAGAACTTGTGTGGCACAACACGTGGTGGCCATCACACTTAGAATCATAGCATTGTTAGGGTTGGAAGGGACCTCAAGGATCAGCCAGTTCTAACTCCCCTGGCATGGGCACCTCACACTACAGCAGGTTGCTCACAGCCACATCCAGCCTGACCTTAAAGCCCTCCAGGGATGAGGCATCCACCACCTCCCTGGGCAGCCTGTTACAGTGAGCTGATGCAGCGCGTGAGTTCCACTGGAGCTAATGCAAGTCTCAGCATGCAGAGGTCTGGTTTGTGAGCACTCATGGACAGCCCAGTTAGGTTTACATTGGTCTGAACCCATTTCTGTCACCAGTGAAGGTTTGCACTATCTCTACACCTCCACAAAACCAGATCCTCTGATGGAACAGAAGCCACAAGACCAAATCACTCCTCAGCAAAACTCAGCCTCCAAGGGGCAAACAAAGAGAGGTCCAATGAGCATGCTCAAAAGCCAGGCTCTGAAGTCGAGGTTGTGATGGGTTAACACCCACCCTGGAAGCAGGGGGGGAGGGCTTGTGAGAGCATTGCCCTCCCTGCAGGGGGTTTTTCCCCTGGGAAACTAAGTTAGTCTGTTCCACTCCCCCTCCCTGTCCAGCAAGCCTATAAAAAGGAGGACACTGCAGCCATTAGCTCTTGGCCCCTGCCATTGCCTGGAAGAGGACTGCTGCTGGTTCCCCTGCTTCTCTGCCACATGGTCCTCCCTGCTACACCCACTCTTCTGCAAAGGACTGGGTTTGTATTCCATATTTCTCTTTTCCCCCCATCCATCCTTGTTCCTTACCCTTGTGAACCCTACCTGTTCTTGTTACATATATACACACACACACACACATATATATACACATGATACTGTTTAAAGAAAATTCTTTACCTCTCTACTTCCAAGCTGAATCCAAATTATTTCCTGGTGGATTTGCTCCTTTCCTTTCATTTCTTCTCTATTGGGAAAGAGGAGGGGGGAGTGGGGAAGGCATTCTCAGCCTGACCCCCATCTGAGCTCTTAAGTCCCAGTTAAGGCTCAAACCACCACACAGAGGAAGCCAACCCTCTCGCAGGAGCTGCAATATTTTGAATACTCTGGTGCTTCCCAGGTCTAACTGGCACAGGTGGTACCAGGAGGAGCTGTGGTCCTTCCCCTGCAGCCAGTTTCTTTCACCAGAGAACTGGGAAGAAATGCCATTAAAAACTCATCACACCAAAGAAGTTTTTCCTCATGGGTGCCAGTTTGTATCCATTGCCTCTTGTCCTGTCACAGGAGGCAGAAGCAAAGAGTGACCTGGCACATTCATCTTGATCTGGCACATTCATCTTGGCCTGGCACATTCATCTTGACCTGGCACATTCCTCTTGACACCAACCTTTCAGATACTTATCAACATTGCTAAGATCTCCTCTCAGACTTCTTGTTTCCAGGCTCAGCATCCCCAGGTCTCTCAGCCTTTCCTTCTCACATAGATGTTCCTGTCCCCTCCTCACCCTCACAGCCTCCATTGGACTCTTTCTCACTGGGGTGCCCAGAACTGGACACAATACTCTAAACGTGGTCCCTCACCAGGGAAGAATAGAGGGACAGGTCTACAGGAGTTAAACAACTGACATTTTGAAGTCTCTGGTGCTTCCCAGGTCTAACTGGCACAGGTGGTACCAGGAGGAGCTGTGGTCCTTCCCCTGCAACCAGTTTCTCTTGCCAGAGAAGTGGGAAGAACAGAAATGCCATTAAAAACTCACTGGGGAGGACTTAATGGAAAGTCTGCAAACTGGGTGACAGCCCTGCTTGAGCTGCAAGGCAGAGTTCTGTTTGATCTCCTCATTTACCAGACATAGCTCAGACAGCTAACTGCTGGCATGGACCTCAAAAGTTTCTTTCCTTGCCAGTGTTCCCAGGCTTGCATTCCCTTTGTTAACAGTAACACTGCACAATTAAACCTTCATTAATGTTGAAAAGAGAGCATCCAGACCCAAGCTGACCATCCAGGCACTGATCAAAACCAACACCCCTGAGAACATTGTAATGAAGATGCCACCCTGGCAGCATTTGCCATCATAGAATCACAGAACTGTCAGGGCTGGAAGGGACCTCAAGGCTCAGCCAGTTCCAATCCCCCTGCCGTGGCCAGGGACACCTCACACTACAGCAGGTTGCTCACAGCCACATCCAGCCTGGCTGCAAACACCTCCAGGCAGGAGGTTTCCACCACCTCCCTGGGCAACCTGTGCCAGGCTCTCACCACCCTCCTGGGGAACAACTTCTTCCTCACATCCAATCTGAATCTCCCCATTTCTAGTTTTGCTCCATTCCCCCCAGTCCTATCCCTCCCTGAAACCCTCAAAAGTCCCTCCCCAGCTTTCTTGGAGCCCCCTTCAGATACTAGAAGGCGATAAGAATGTCTCCTTGGAGGCTTCTCTTCTCCAGACTGCACAACCCCAACTCCCTCAGTCTGTCCTCACAGCAGAGCAGCTCCAGCCCTCTGCTCATCCTCGTGGCCCTTCTCTGGACACCTTCCATCACCTCCAGATCCTTCCTCAGATGGTCTCTTCTCAGAGACCAGCCCCTCTGTCATGATCAGCCTCATTAAGCCAGGCACTGCAGACCTGCAGTCCCCCCTCCAATGCTTCCCAACATTCCAAATGGCTGTGGGCAGGAGGTGACACACATCCCATGGAGCTTTCCCCTCACCCAACCTGCCTCCTGCTTCTGGTTAAGCCCTTCCAGCTACTGTTTTTAACGTCAAAACACAATGTTCTCCAGCTTCCAGTACCTGAAGTGTGCCTACAAGCAAGCTGCCTTTAAGGGATAGGGTGAGAGGGAATGGATTGAAGCTTGAGGAAGGCAAATTTAGACTGGAGATTAGGAAGGAATTCTTCACAGTGAGGGTAGGGAGACACTGGCACAGGTTGCCCAGGGAGGCTGTGGATGTCCCCTCCCTGGAGGTGCTCAAGACCAGGCTGGATGAGGCTTTGAGCAAGCTGTGCTGGTGGGAGGTGTCCCTGCCCATGGCAGGGGGGTTGGAACTGGCTGATCTTTAAGGTCCCTTCCAACCTAAACGACTCTATAAATCTAGGAGAGAAGACCTGCACATTCCTGCTGGGGATTTGGTTTGGGCTGGAAGAATGCATTCAGCAAGTGGGGGGTCTGCCCATTCCCCACCTTGCCTGAAGAAGCAGTTCATGTTTCCTTTGGGAGTTTCCATGCTCCCAGTAAAATGCAGTTTGTTTGGAGGCTGGGAAGTTCGAGTTGCTTTGGCTGGAGCAGTGTGTTGTTACCTCTGGGGCTTTAACAGTTTAATTCCACTAAACCCCCACCAAACCCAAAATATTGGAGAAATTTCCCTAAACTGGAGCCTTTGGCAGAAAAGGCCATTAAAAGCTGGGGAGAAAGTTGTGTCTAATTAAGAGTTGCTCTCACATAACACTCTAAGCCTGCTCAGATTTAATTTCTCCCTCTTTATTTCATTTACATCCTGCACCACATTTCTCCCCCCCCCCTACACACACACCCCAGCAGGGAATCTGAGTCAGTCTCAACCTCAGAGATAGATCTTCTTGCTCTCTACAACTACCTGAAGGGAGGTTGTAGCCAGGTGGGGGTTGGTCTCTTCACCCAGGCAACCAGCAGCAGAACAAGAGGACACAGTCTCAAGCTGTGCCAGGGGAACTTTAGGCTGGAGGTGAGGAGAAAGTTCTTCCCAGAGAGAGAGATTGGCCCTTGGATGTGCTGCCCAGGGAGGTGGTGGAGTCCCCATCCCTGGAGGTATTCAAAAAAGGCTTGGATGTGGCACTTGGAGCCATGGTTTAGTTGTCAGGAGGTGTTTAGCCTGGAGAAGAGGAGGCTCAGGGGAGACCTTCTTGCTCTCTCCAACTCCCTGAAGGGAGGTTGTAGCCAGGTGGGGGTTGGTCTCTTCTCCCAGGCAACCAGCACCAGAACAAGAGGACACAGTCTCAAGCTGCACCAGGGGAAGTTTAGGCTGGAGGTGAGGAGAAAGCTCTTCCCAGAGAGAGTTGTTGGCCATTGGGATGTGCTGCCCAGGCAGGTGGTGGAGTCCCCATCCCTGGAGGTGTTCAAGAGGGGATTGGATGTGGCACTTGGAGCCATGGTTTAGTCATGAGGTCTGTGGTGACAGGTTGGACTCAATGATCTTTGAGGTCTCTTCCAACCTTGGTGATTCTGTGTTAGGTATTAGGTAATAGGTTGGACTTGATGATCTCTGAGGTCTTTTCCAATGTGGTTGATTCTATGATATTACCTTCCCTTTCTTGAACAAGCTACTAGAGGTTTGTGGCTGGCAGCTTGGACTTAGCAAACATTTGAGTGAAAGACCTTTTAAATGGAGGAGGTTTCAAAAGAACTCTCTGTCCTGGATCAGCACCTTGTAAATGTGCGGTATTACAATTGATTCTGGCAACTGAGCAGGGCTGTACTGGATGTGGAAAGTGTATCCAGGCAGTTCAAATACAGATACAGAATTAACCAGATTGGAAAAGACCTTAGAGATCATCAAATCCAACCTATCACCCAACACCATCTAATCAACTAAACCATGACACCAAGTGCCTCATCCAGGCTGTTTTTAAACAGTGATGGTGACTCCACCACCTCCCTGGGCAGCACATCCCAAGGGCCAGTCTCTCTTGCTGGGAAGAATTTCTTCCTAACATCCAGCCTGAACCTCCCCTGGCACAGCTTGAGACTGTGTCCTCTTGTTCTGGTGCTGGGTGCCTGGGAGAAGAGACCAACCCCCACCTGGCTACAACCTCCCTTCAGGGAGTTGGAGAGAGCAAGAAGGTCTCCCCTGAGCCTCCTCTTCTCCAGGCTAAGCAACCCCAGCTCCCTCAGTCTCTCCCCACAGACCCCTCCCCAGCTTTGTTGCCCTTCTCTGGACACCTTCCAGCAACTCAATATCTTTCCTGAACTGAGGAGCCCAGAACAGGACACAGGACTCAAGGTGTGACCTAACCAGTGCTGAGCACAGGGCAGAATGACTTCCCTGCTCCTGCTGGCCACACTGTTCCTGATGCAGGCCAGGATGCCATTGGCCTTCTTGGCCACCTGGGCACACTGCTGGCTCATGTTCAGCCAGCTGTCAATCAGTACCCCCAGGTCCCTACCTCACGTCCCAGAGCATCTGAAGACCATCACTTCCCAGGCTGAGTGAGCAACCACACAAGTCTGGCTTGGCTTAGCACAGCAGGGAGAGGGGAAAAAAAAGCCAACCAGTTTTGCCTTTGGTACTTTTGTTTCCTCACAGCCTGGATAAAAACCTCACAAAGGCCCAAACTCAACCTCCTGCTCCAACAGCAGCCAGCCTGACACTCGATTCGCTTCGCTCACATACGCCGCAGTGGAGCCAGCCCAAACGCAGCACCAGAAGGAGCTAGGAGTAAACCCCGGGGGTTGTTTTGCCTTGGTGTGCCAAGCCCGCTGCCAGGCAGCACCACTCACCTCTGGGGCACACAGCAGCATCCTTGTGAGCTCTGGGCAGAGGGGAAGGCTCCGAGGTTTGACGTTGAGAAGGGCTCAGGTTTTGCCTGGTGTGGAAAAGCCTTGGCTTCAATTCCCAGTTGAAAACAACACATCACTATTGCCCGGTGAAACCCCTGCTTCTGACCTCTCACTGACCTCCCTGCCTCTGGAGGGAAGTGAGATATCAAATGCAAAGGAGATTTCTTTTACAATGGCCAATTTCCACCCCAAACCAGCCTTGCCATTGGAAGCCAGGTCCCAGGCAAGGGGTGGGAGGGACACACTACAAAGGCTTCTATTGAGATACAGCTCTGAACAGCATCCATATTTTGGAAGCCTCCAAAGGCTTTAAGTGAGGCTCAGCATGCTGCCCTCTTGCCCCTTGACAGCCTCACAGAAGACACCTAAGTGGCCTGGGCAACAGAGAAGGTCAACTGACTACCACCCTCCACCCCACAGTACAAAATGGTCCCTCTGCACTAGTGATGGCTCAGACCACACAGCCCTGCCCAGGAGAACAGGGCACACTCACACAGAGCCCCTGTGCCCCTTGGTCCTCTCCCAGGCTAGCACCCACTGAATGCTTTAAGAGAGGGCAGCTAAACAACTTGCAGTGGCCATCAAAATCTATTGCACTCCAAATGCCCACCCCCTCAGTCTCACAAAGTGGGGAGCTTTGGGCCCAAGCCAGGTGTTTCCCCAAGAAACACCTCCCACCTTATCCCATCCTCCTCCAGCATCATCCCCCCTGGGGCCATCAGACCCTCTTCCTGCAGGGCCAGGGCTCCTCCTTCCCGAGTAGAGTAGAGTAGAATAGAATTAACCAGGTTACAAAAGACCTTTGAGATCATGAAGTCCAACCTATCACCCAACACCATCTGATCAACTCAACCATGGCACCAAGTGCCTCAGCCAGGCTCTTCCTAAACACCTCCAGGGATGGGGACTCCACCACCTCCCTGGGCAGCACATTCCAATGGCCAGTCTCTTTCTAGGAAGAAGTTATTCCTAACATCCATCCTGACCCTCCCCTGGCACAGCTTGAGACTGTGTCCTCTTGTTCTGGTGCTGGATGCCTGGGAGAAGAGACCAACCCCCACCTGGCTATAACCTCCCTTCAGGGAGTTGTAGACAGCAATGAGGTCTCCCCTGAGCCTCCTCTTCTCCAGGCTAAGCAACCCCAGCTCCCTCAGCCTCTCCTCACAGGACTGTGTTCCAGACCCCTCCCCAGCTTTGTTGTCTTTCTCTGGACACCTTCCAGCAGCTCAACATCTTCCCTAAACTGAGGAGCCCAGAACCAGACACAGGAATCAAGGTCCCATGGTCCAGAGCTACTCACGTCATGCTCACCTCCACAGCCTCCATGAGGTGCTGGCTCTCCACTTTTATAAGGTGCCAATCCCACCTGCCATCAGCACTTGTTAATAAACAGAATCCCAGCATGGTGAAGCTTGGAAGGGGCCTCTGGATACCATCCACCTAAAGCAGGGTCACCCACAGCAGCTTGTCCAGGATCACACTGTCCAGGCAGGTTTGGAGTCTTTCCAGACAAGGAGACCCCACAACCTCTCTGGGCAGCCTGCTCCAGGCCTCCAGCACCCTCACAACAAAGAAGTTTCTCCTTAAGTTCAAGTGAAACTTCCTAGGTTCCAGTTTGTGCCCATTGCCCCTCGTCCAAAACCAGTCTGGCCCCAGCCTCTTGCCCCCCACAGCTCCTTTAGCTCTTGCTGAGCATTGCTCAGCTGCCCTCTGGGGCTGCTCTTCTGCAGGCTCTCAGTCTTTGCTCCTCACAGAGCTGCTCCAGGCCCCTCAGCAGCTTTGCAGCCTCCACTGCACTCTCTCCAGCAGTTCCCTGTCCCTCTTGAACTTGGGAGCCCAGAAGTGGAGCCAGTACCCCAGGTGCAGCCTCACCAGGTGCAGCTCTCTCCTGAAGCCCAGGCTCCTGCACACATCCACAGGGGCCCAGCTGCGGTCAGCAGGATGCTGTGAGCTGGGTGGGGGGGGGTTGTGTATGTGAGATCAACTCTGCCCCTGCCAGGAGCCCAAATAAAGAGAAGGCTGAAAGAGGTGACCAGAAAAGTAAATGTAGAAATGTAGTTACTGAAAGGGTGGGGGAAGGTGGGGAGGGAATCACAGAAATGTGGCAAAGTGAGAAGATTGCAAATCACTGCTGGTGTGTGAGGGTGATGATTGGCTTTGAAAATGGAGAGTCAAGAGAGACTTAGTACATAAAATAAGGGTTTGTTGGCCTTTTTGGGGATTTTTTTTCTTTGACCAACCCTTGAGTCTATAAAAACTGAAGCAGAGCTGGCTGAAAATGTATTTGCAATGAGCTAAAATAATCATATATATATATATATATAGTTACTTTTAATGTTTTCAGTAAGAATAACACAAGAAAATGGAATCTGGCCCTGAATTTTCTTCAGATATGAGTTTAATAATGCTTTTTTTTCTTCCTTGTGCTGCTTTTGTCTTCCCATCTCAGGAAGGATCAGGAGGTGATGGAAGGTGTCCAGAGAAGGGCCACAAGGATGAGCAGAGGGCTGGAGCTGCTCTCCTATGAGGACAGACTGAGAGAGTTGGGGCTGTGCAGTCTGGAGAAGAGAAGGCTCCCAGGAGACCTTCTTGTGGCCTTCCAGGATCTGAAGGGGGCTACAAGAAAGCTGGGGAGGGACTTTTGAGGGTGTCAGGGAGTGATAGGACTGGGGGGGATGGAGCAAAACTAGAAATGGGTAGATTCAGATTGGATGTTAGGAAGAAGTTGTTCCCCAGGAGGGTGGTGAGAGCCTGGCACAGGTTGCCCAGGGAGGTGGTGGAAGCCTCCTGCCTGGAGGTGTTTGCAGCCAGGCTGGATGTGGCTGTGAGCAACCTGCTGCAGTGTGAGGTGTCCCTGGCCATGGCAGGGGGGTTGGAGCTGGCTGAACCTTGAGGTCCCTTCCAGCCCTGACAATTCTGTGATTCCATGATCTCCCCTTTCAGAGGCAAACAGGGAAGGCAGAGGGTAAGAAGAGATCCCTTGTCTGCAGGGCAGGACAGAGGCCCAGAAGGAAAAGAGAGAAGACAGAACCAAAGCACATAAAGGTGGCAGGTTTGAGGGCTTTTAAGGACCATTTGGGGGGGGAGGAAACATTTCTCATGGCAGTGAAATGTCCTGCATGGAAGAAGAGGCTTAGGCTGAAAATGTTGACTAGAGAGAAAAAAAATGCCACATGGAGGAGCCAGTCAGGGAGGATGGGGATGAGGTACCTCAGCTGGCTGCATCCTTGTGCCCTCTGCTCTGCAGCTTGCTCAGGTAGGGGTACAAATTTGAGCCCTGGCTGTGGCTGCTTATCCTCCTGGAGCCTTGGAGCCTCTGCAGAGCCAGCAAGTGAGTTGGATACTGCAGCAGGTAATGCCAAATTCCAGCCCTCCTGCTACAGGAATTGAGTTTTCCACATTTTCCATGTTCCAGTTCTGGGCTCCCCAGTTCAAGAGAGACAAGGAGCTACTGGAGAGAGCCCAGAAGAGGTTACAAAGACGCTGAAGGGCCTGGAGAATTTCTGTGAGCAGGAAAGCCTGAGAGCTCTGGGGCTGAGAGCCTGGAGAAGAGCAGCCTCAGAGGGGAGCTGAGCAATGCTCAGCAAGAGCTAAAAGGTGGAGGGCAAGAGGCTGGGGCCAGACTCTTTTTAGACTAGGGGCAATGAGGAGGGACTCTTCTCAAGGGCAACAGGGGGCAAATGTTTTAAACTAGAGCAGGGTAGATTTAGATGGGACATTAGGAGGAAGTTCTTTATTATGAGGGTGGTGGAACACTGAAACAGGTTGGCCAGAGAGGTGGTGGAGGCCACATCCCTGGAGATATTCAAGGTCAGGCTCGATGGGGCTCTGAGCAACCTGATCTAGATCACAGGATGTCAGGGGTTGGAAGGGACCCAAAGAGATCAAGTCCAACCCCCCTGCCAGAGCAGGACCATACAATCTAGGTTAGGTCACACACGAACACATCCAGATGGGGTTGGAAAGTCTCCAGAGAAGGAGACTCCACAACCTCTCTGAGCAGCCTGTTCCAGTGCTCTGTGACCCTCACAGTAAAGAAGTTCCCCGTTGCACCCATTGTGTCCAGAGAAGGGCAACAAGGCTGGGGCAGGGTCTGGAGCACAGCCCTGTGAGGAGAGGCTGAGGGAGCCTGGAGAAGAGGAGGCTCAGGGGAGACCTTCTTGCTCTTCACAACTCCCTGAAGGGAGGTTGTAGCCAGGTGGGGGTTGGTCTCTTCTCCCAGGCAACCAACACCAGAACAAGAGGACACAGTCTCAAGCTGTGCCAGGGAAGGTTCAGGCTGGAGGTGAGAAAGAAGTTCTTCCCAGAAAGAGAGATTGGCCATTGGGATGTGCTGCCCAGGGAGGTGGTGGAGTCACCATCACTGGAGGTGTTTAGGAAGAGCCTGGATGAGGCACTTGGTGCCATGGTTGAGTTGATCAGATGGTGTTGGGTGATAGGTTGGACTTGATGATCTCAGAGGTATTTTCCAACCTGGTTAATTCTATTCTATTTTATTCTATTCTATTCTATTCTATTCTATTCTATTCTATTCTATCCTATCCTATCCTATCCTATCCTATTCTCCTTGCAGATGGGGATGTCCCTGCTGACTGCCTGGGGGTTGGCCAAGGTGACCTCTAGAGGTCCCTTCCAACCCAACGCATTCTGTGAGACACTTCCCCAAGCACTAATCTCACCACCTCCAAGAGAGAGGAAACCTGTCTGATTTATCTGGCTGTTTCCTTCTGGCCAGAAGCAGTCCTGTCAGGAGGTGGAGAAGCAGGAGGATGCATGGAAGGCTGTTTTCACCCAGGCTGGGAAGAAGCTTTCGAGCTTCCGGGCTGCCCAGGGCTGCCCGCATAGCACCAGCCCAGGAGCGCTGCTGCTGCTGCTCTAAGGCAGAGCACTGGGGTGTTTGACATGTCAATTATTTATGTGTTCATGCTGCAGGTTAATGCTGGCTGACACTAAAACACTGCCTAGATTTAGCTTCATAAAATTTTTATCCCCGCCATGAACTGCAAGTCTTTCTCCAATTTCATTTAAAGGAAACAGAGTATTGAAAAGCCTGCTGAGGAATTCATGAGCAACCAGCTACAACCTCACTTTTCCTCCCAGCCAGATCCTGGGACTTCATTACCATGGCAACATATCATAATTTTAATTCCCTTCCTGATTGCTGCTGCACAGAGCCCTGTGCATCTGCTTGCCCTGCACTTTGCAGCAGGCAGCAGGCACATGGCACTCGCTTCCTGGGGCTCAGGGGAGACCCAGACAGAGATGCTGTGTCCTTTGAGTTTGGGTGAAACACCCAGAAAAGGTCAATGTGATCCAGCAGCTCCCAGGCAAGGCAGTGCTGCTGGTGCTCTGAGCTTTGGGCAGGAGCAGCCCAGGGCAGTGGGAGCCCTGGGAAGCACAAGCACTTGCAGCCCAGAAAGCCAGTCAGATCCTGGGCTGCAGCAGGAGAAGTGTGGCCAGCAGGGCAAGGGAGGTGATCCTCCCCCTCTGCTCAGCTCTGGGGAGACCCCACCTGGAGTACTGCCTCCAGTTCTGGAGCCCCTGTTACAAGAGGGATCTGGAGGTGTTGGAAGGTGTCCAGAGAAGGGCCAGGAGGATGAGCAGAGGGCTGGAGCACCTCTCCTGTGAGGACAGACTGAAGGAGTTGGGGCTGTTCAGTCTGGAGAAGAGAAGGCTCTGAGGTGACCTCATTGTGGCCTTCCAGTATCTGAAGGGGGCTACAGGAAGGCTGGGGAGGGACTGCTCAGGATCTCAGGTAGGGATAGGACTAGGGGGAATGGAATGAAGCTGGAGGTGGGGGGATTCAGGCTGGAGGTGAGGAGGAAGTTCTTCCCCATGAGAGTGGTGAAGCCCTGGAATGGGTTGTCCAGGGAGGTGATTGATGCCCTGTCCCTGGAGGTGTTTAAGCCCAGGCTGGATGAGTCTCTGGCCAGGCTGATCTAGTGTGGGGTGTCCCTGCCCATGGCAGGGGGTTTGGAACTGGATGATCCTTGTTGTCCCTTCCAACCCTGACTGACACTATGATACTATGATACTAAGTTTTGTGTCCTTTGTGGGGGGGTTAATGGCTCATAGCAAGGAGAAAAGGCAGCATCCACCACTGTAATGAGGGCTGGAAAAGGGATGAGGAGTGGTTATGGGGACATAGGGTCTCCAATGATCATCACAAGTCCCTCCTTCAAGACTTCTCTTATGTGAGCCCCTCAAAGGCATTTACAGGATTATAGAATCATTTTGGTTGGAAAAGGCCATTAGGATCAACAAGTCCAACCAGGATCTAACTCCTCTCAATCTGATGCTAAACCACTCCAGGGACTGGAACAGGCTCTCCGGGGAGGTGGTGGAGTCTCCATCCCTGGAGGTGTTCAAGAAATGTGTGGCCATGGCACCTGGGGACATAGTTTAGTGGCCATGGTGGGGTTGGGTTGAAGGTTGGACTCAATGATCTTAGAGGGCTCTTCCAGCTGAAACAATTCTGTGATTCTCAGCCATGTCCCTGAGCACCACATCTCTGCCTCTTTTCAACACCTCCAAGGATGGGGATTGCAGTCACTAGCAGCCTGCAGGCACTGGAAGGTCCTTTCTGAACTCACCCACTGCACCTGCACAAATACAGCTCGGTCACAGAGAACAAACACAGCTCATTTCACCAGACCTTGGGGCTGGACTCTGTGCTGGGACCTAAAAAGGGACCTCAGCCTGCCAGCAACACCCTCAGGCTGATGATTATCTTGTGTTTTTTTTCTCTAATTCACATGACATGAGGTGTTTGAGGCTGAAGAGTTTCCTTCAGACTCAGAGCCCATCAGGGAGCCCTGGGAAGGGGTTAGGGGTGCTGGGTGCTGCTCTGGGTAGTAGAGGACATAAGCAGTGAGGGCTGCAAGAGGATTTCATAGAATCCCCTGGTTGGAATACAGAATGTGTAGTTTTTCCTTTCAGAATACAGAATTAACCAGGTTGGAAAAGACCTCAGAGATCATCAAGTCCAACCTGTCACCCAACACCATCTCACCAACTAAACCATAGTGCCAAGTGCCTCCTCCAGGCTCCTTATAAACACCTCCAGGGATGGTGACTCCACCACCTCCCTGGGCAGCACATCCCAATGGCCAATCTCTCTTTCTGGGAAGAACTTCTTCCTAACATCCAGCTTAAACTTCCCCTGGTGCAGCTTGAGACTGTGTCCTCTTGTTCTGGTGCTGCTTGCCTGGGAAAAGAGACCAACCCCCACCTGGCTGCAGGGAGTTGTAGAGAGCAATAAGGTCTCCCCTGAGCCTCCTCTTCTCCAGGCTAAGCAACCCCAGCTCCCTCAGCCTCTCCTCACAGGGCTGTGCTCCAGACCCCTCCCCAGCTTTGTTGCCCTTCTCTGGACACCTTCCAGCAGCTCAACACCTTTCCTAACCTGAGGAGGCCAGAACTGGACACAGGACTCAAAAAAACTTAAGCTCATGGAATCCAACCATAATCTAACATCTCCCTGTAGACAACTGTTAGACCATGTCCCTAAGCTCCTCTGAGGAGCTGAGATAGGGATGGAGACACTACTCCTTTGCTTGAGCAGGGGATCATTACCCAACAATGGTGACATGCAGCAGCACACAGTCCTCTTCCCACCCCACCGCTCATCCTGGGCTAAGCTCTGCAACGTTTCCCTCTCCATACACCCCAGTGAGGATGGAGGGATTGGGTGTCTCTGCAATAGGCATTTCATGTTGACAGTAAACACTGGGTTGTGTTTTTTCCCCTGAAAACCATCACATTTGCCAAAGTGTCCTGGAAATTCTCTGAGAGAGCAACTCTGTGTGACAGGAACTCACCCATGAGCAATCAGCCAGCAGCAGAGACACGCACAGGGGAGCTTTTGGAGTCTGCAGTGCCCACCACTCAGAGACATCAGCAGAAAGGACCTTTTGGAGTTTGGACCTGTCCTCTAAACTCCATTAAACTGCTTTATATATACTGGAACCTCTTTCTATGAGGCCAGGCTGAGAGAGTTAGTTTTGTTCAGCCTGGAGAGGAGAAGGCTGCAGGGAGACCTTCTGGTGGCCTTCCACTGCTTCCAGGGCTGAGCAGAAAGCTGGGGACAGACTTCTGAGCAGGGCCTGTTGGGACAGGAGAAGGAGGGATGGTTTGAAACTGCAAGAGAGAGATTCAGAGTGGAGAGAAGGAAGAAATGTTTGATCCTGAGAGTGGTCAGACTGTCCCAGGCTGCCCAGGGAGCTGGGAGCTGCCCCCTGGCTGGAAGCATTGCAGGTCAGGTTGTTTGGGGCTGTGAGCAATCTGCTCTAGCTGCAGATGTCCCTGCTGGCTGCAGGGGAGGGGGGTTGGACTGGATGAGCTTTGAAGGTCCCTTTTAACCCAAAGCAGCCTGATTCTCAGACCCATATGCATTAGGGCTGTGTATATACCATATTTACTATGCACTCACTTTTGTTGCAGGCATCTGGAGAGTCACAACTCACTGAAGCACAGAAATGTTTGACCCTGAGATTGGTCAGACTGGCCCAGGCTGCCCAGAGAGGTGTGAGCTGCCCCATGGCTGGAAGCATTGCAGGTCAGGTTGTTTGGGGCTGTGAGCAACCTGCCCTAGCTGCAGGGGGGGTGGACTGGATGAGCTTTGAAGGTCCCTTTTAACCCAAAGCAGCCTGATGCTCAGACCCATATGCATTAGGGCTGTGTATATACCATATTTACTATGCACTCACTTTTGTTGCAGGCATCTGGAGAGTCACAACTCACTGAAGCACAGAAAAGGCATGGGAGAGAAGACCAGGAATGAATGCTCCATTGAGAAGAGCAGACTCAACTCTTCATGGTCTGGATGCAGCCACAAGGCAGCCTTTTCCTCCACCTCTCCAGCTCCAGCCCTTCCTCTTGCTGAAGGGTTAAAAGCTCTGAACAGAAACCACAGTGTTTGCCTTTTTCTTTCTTTCTTTTTTTTTCCCCCCCTTCTTTAATTATTTATTTAGTTACCCTTTCATTATTGTTTTCCTTCATCTGAAAGCAAAGTAATCTAAGTAATTATAATCATAAAATGGATGTGAGCAAAATGGGTGCAGTGGGGTTTATAAAACACAAATTTCCTTTGGCTAGGAAATTTGCTCTCTCCTGCACTTAAAACTTTCAAGCTCTGCCCGGGCTCCTAAGGTGGCATGAACCCCATAAGGCTTGTAAGGTCCTGAAGAGGAAATCACTGCAATCTCCAGTCCTCCTCAGCAGATGCAGGGCTGCTCACCGAGTGCTGGGACTGACTGGTTCAGCGCTGCCCTGCTCAGGGCTGCTGCCCTGCACATCGTGGGGAGCACTGGTTAATAAATGTCTGATTAGGTGAGTTGGTAACACTGGGCACACAGAGTCTTTGGCTGTGTGTGGGGGAGTTGTACAGCTCAGCTGAACTTAGAATCACCGATTCCTTTTGGTTGGAAGAGGCCCTTCAAGATGATCAAGTCCAACTGATAACCCAGCACTGCCATGGCTCTCAGCACCCCACCTACACAGCTTTGAAATGCCTCCAAGGGATGGAGACTCCTTATTGCTCTCTACAACTAGCTTAAAAGGGATGGAGACTCCTTATTGCTCTCTACAACTACCTAAGGGGGGTTGTAGAGAGGCAGAGGTTGGTCTCTTCTCCCAGGCAACCAGCACCAGAACAAGAGGACACAGTCTCAGGCTGCACCAGGGGAGGTTTAGACTGGAGGTTAGGAAGAAATTCTACACAGAGAGAGATTGGCCATTGGAATGGGCTGCCTGGAGTCACCATCACTGGAGGTGTTCAGGAGGAGACTTGATAGGATGCTTGGTTGCATGGTTTAGTTGATTAGATGGTGTTGGATGATAGGTTGGACACAATGATCTTGAAGGTCTCTTCCAACCTGGTCTGGTCTATTCTATTCTATTCTATTCTATTCTATTCTATTCTATTCTATTCTATTCTATTCTATTCTATTCTATTCTCCACCACTGCCCTGGGCAGCCTGTTTGAAGGCTTGGCCTTTGAGGGAAGAAATGGCTTCTCATGCCCAACCTAAACCTCTCTTGGTGCAATTAGGGGGCCGTTTCCTCTTGTCCTGTCAGTTGTCCCTTGGGGGATGTCCCTTTGTCCTGTCACTTGTTGCTTGGGAGAAGAGACCAACCCCCACTGCACTCCAACCTCCCTTCAGGGAGTTGTAGAGAGCCAGAAGGTCTCCCCTCAGCCTCTTCTTTTCCAGACTAAACTACCCCAGTTCCCTCAGCTGCTCCTCTCCAGCCCTGTTCTCCAGATCCTTCCCCAGCTTCATTGCCCTTCTCTGGACACGCTCCAGCCTCTCAATGTCCTTCTTCAAGCAAGCAAAACTTGAACCCATCATTCCAGGTGCAGCCTCACCAGTGCCCAGTACAGTTGAGCAATTCTTGCCCTAGTCCTGCTGGCTACAGCAGGCAGGATGCTGTTGGCCCTCTTGGCCCTCTAGGTACACCCTGGCTCATCTTTAGCTACCTCTTGACTAAATCCCTTGCCAAAAGCCAATGCCAATAACTTCAACCTCACCAGCTGCCACCAGGCTGAGTGTCTGACCTGCATTAGGTAATGCACACAGCAGGCAGGAATCAGCTCCTCAGCCAGCAAAGGACCTCATTGACTTTGGTTGGGGTTTTTCTTTCTTTCTTACTTACTTTTTTGAACTCTTTTCTGAAAAGGACCCAAGAAAAACCTTCCTTGATGTTCACTAAGCAGTTACTGGCACAATATCACCCAGGTGAAAACAAGGAATCTTTCTTAGAGGTTGAATGTACCCCAACTGCTCCAACCTGGTCATATCCTCTGCTCTCCTTTTTTTTCCCCTCCTCCTTTTGCTATTCCTTTATTTATTTTTTAGCTGGTAACCACTCTCTGCCTTCAAGTCAGGCAGAAAGGGGGAATTCCACTTTGATTTAGCAAAGGAAAACACCAGCTATTAGCCAGAGATATCATGTAACCTCCAGCAGAAATTAACTTTCCTTTCCAAATAGCTAGAAAATCCTTGGAGACTGGCAGGTCTGAATGCTGAGCTCCAGAGAAGCTCCTCACTCCCCTCTGCAGTGGCAGTTAAGAAGCTCACAGCTTGGCTTTGTGTTGAAAAACTCCATTTCTCCTGCCATGATCTGTTTGCTACCTTGGCACTGGGGCCTGAGCTGCATGGGAGATGATGATGTTTGCAAATGAGGCACCCCAGATGCACTGGGGTCCAACAAGTCCAAGTGCCAGGTGCTGCACTTTGGCCACAGCAACCCCATGAAGAGCTAGAGGCTGGGGTCAGAGTGGCTGGAGAGCTCCCAAAGAGAGAGGGACCTGGGGGTGCTGATTGACAGCCGCCTAAACATGAGCCAGCAGTGTGCCCAGGTGGCCAAGAAGGCCAATGGCATCGTGGCCTGCATCAGGAAGAGTGTGGCCAGCAGGAGCAGGGAGGTCATTCTGCCTTGTGCTCAGCCCTGGTTAGGCCACACCTTGAGTCCTGTGTCCAGTTCTGGGCTCCTCAGTTTAGGAAAGATATTGAGTTGCTGGAAGGTGTCCAGAGAAGGGCAACAAAGCTGGGGAGGGGTCTGGAGCACAGCCCTGTGAGGAGAGGCTGAGGGAGCTGGGGTTGCTTAGCCTGGAGAAGAAGAGAAGGCTCAGGGGAGACCTTATTGCTGTATGCAACACCCTGAAGGGAGGTTGTAGCCAGGAGGGAGTTGGTCTCTTCTCCCAGGCAAGCAGCACCAGAACAAGGGGACACAGTCTCAAGCTGCACTTTGCTTCATAGCTGCTTCTTAGACACTTCTGTCCTCCATGGCAAGAAATAAGTTCTCACTACTTCAAAACAAACCCAGCTCATTTCAGGAAGTCTCAAAGCTTTTGAACTGATGAACTTGTAACCAGGAAACCCTGCATCTCCACTCTCTGCTGTAGCCTCTCTGTGCAACCCTCAGCATCTCCCCAGGCCTGTGCAAAACCTCAGAGCCATCACTCAGGGTGTGATGGGCACTCAGTGTGCCCAGGCACATCTTTGGGGCATCTGTGCAAAGCTCAGCTGTGGCTGAATCTGGAGCCTGATTTTTGGAGGCATCCCTGCAGCTGAAACATTACTAAGGCTTGGGGAGGTTTCTTCTTCCCAGTGTTTAACATGCCCTGCAGAAAGGCAAGTTACTGAGAAGGGCAAGGCCTCTGTATCACTCACATGAAGAGTGGTCTGACCCATAGGGCACCTTGTCTTCAGCAAAACAGGGATGGTTGTGCTGCTCCTTCATAGCCTGGCTGAGTGATGTGGGCACATGGCTGAGGATGATCACCTTCCTGAACATCTTCACCGATGCTCAGGTGATGAAATGCAAGTCTGAACTATGGGCACAGTCTGCCTGCTGTCAGAGCAGGGAAACAGCCACTGCCAGAAGATGGTGCAGTTCACACTGAAGCAGGTGTCCAAGGTAAAATCCTTCTCATCCTCTCTCACACACAGAAAGCTGTGATTTAGAGTCTACAGCTACAGAAGACTTCCATGTAGAGCAGCAGGTGAGATGAGTGCCATCTTGGCTTCACTCTGTCTGGGAAACCCTGCAGGCTCTCCAACCAGTGCCCCATCTTGGATCTCTGAGTGAAGATGGGCATAGAATCATAGAACTGTCAGGGTTGGAATGGGAAGGGACACCTCACACTACAGCAGGTTGCTCACAGCCACATCCAGCCTGGCTGCAAACACCTCCAGGCAGGAGGCTTCCACCATCTCCCTGGGCAACCTGTGCCAGTCTCTCACCATCCTCATGGGGAACAACTTCTTCCTAACATCCAATCTGAATCTACCCATTTATAGTTTTGTTCCATCCCCCCACCCCAGTCCTATCACTCACTGACACCCTCAAAAGTCCCTCCCCAGCTTTCTTGTATCATGGTGTGATGCAGGACAAATGGCCTAATCACAGGTGGCAGCAGGACCCTTGCAGGAAAGTATGGAGCCCTGTGGCAGAGAAGGAAGGGTAAGGAACAATGATGAAGGAAGAAGGTAAGACTCAGAGAAGGTGAAGGAAGAAGCTAAGACACAACTCCTATGAGGAGAGGCTGAGGGAGCTGGGGTTGCTTAGCCTGGAGAAGAGGAGGCTCAGGGGAGACCTTCTTGCTCTTTACAACTACCTGAAGGGAGGCTGTAACCAGGTGGGGTTGGTCTCTTCTCCCAGGCAAGCAGCACTAGGACAAGAGGACACAGTCTCAAGCTGCACCAGGGGAAGTTTAGGCTGGAGGTGAGGAGAAAGTTCTTCCCAGAGAGAGTTGTTGGCCATTGGAATGTGCTGCCCAGGGAGGTGGTGGAGTCCCCATCCCTGGAGGTGTTCAAGAGGGGATTGGATGTGGCACTTGGTGCCATGGTTTAGTCATGAGGTCTGTGAGGTGACAGGCTGGACGTCATGATCTTTGAGGTCTTTACCAACCTTGGTGATTCTGTGACACTGAGAAGGTGAAGGAAGAAGCTAAGGCACTGAGAAGGTGAAGGAAGAAGCTAAGGCACTGAGAAGGTGAAGGAAGAAGCTAAGGCACTGAGAAGGTGAAGGAAGAAGGTAAGACACAGAGAAGGTGAAGGAAGAAGCTAAGGCACTGAGAAGGTGAAGGAAGAAGCCAAGGCACTGAGAAGGTGAAGGAAGAAGCTAAGGCACTGAGAAGGTGAAGGAAGAAGCCAAGGCACTGAGAAGGTGAAGGAAGAAGCCAAGGCACTGAGAAGGTGAAGGAAGAAGCTAAGGCACTGAGAAGGTGAAGGAAGAAGCTAAGGCACTGAGAAGGTGAAGGAAGAAGCTAAGGCACTGAGAAGGTGAAGGAAGAAGTCAAGGCACTGAGAAGGTGAAGGAAGAAGCTAAGGCACTGAGAAGGTGAAGGAAGAAGCCAAGACACAAAGAAGGTGAAGGTAGAAGCTAAGACACAGAGCGGTGCCTGAGCTGCCCATTCCTGACCTCCACAGTAGGTTGATGGTTCTTTGCACAAGGCATCAGTAATCTGGTTTGCTCCTCAGGTTTTCTCCCCAGGATGACTCAAACCCATAGCCAAGTGTTCAAGTCCATGGGACCCGACGGGATACACCCACGGGTGCTGAGAGAACTGGCAGATGAGGTTGCTAAACCCCTCTCTATTATATTTCAAAAGTCCTGGCAGTCTGGTGAAGTCCCCACAGACTGGAAAAGGGGAAACATTGCCCCCATCTTCAAAAAGGGCAAGAAGGAGGAACCAGGGAACTACAGGCCAGTCAGTCTCACCTCTGTGCCTGGAAAGATCATGGAGCAGATCCTCCTGGAGTCACTACTCGCTCAAAAGAATAGTGAAGAGGTGATTGGGAACAGTCAGCATGGCTTTGCCAAGGGCAAATCCTGCCTGACCAACCTGGTGGCCTTCTATGAGCAGGTGACAAAATTAATAGATGAGGGGCGAGCAACTGATGTCGTTTGCCTGGACCTGAGCAAAGCCTTCGACACTGTCCCACACCACATCCTGGTCTCCAAACTGGTGACACATGGGTTTGATTGGAGGACCACTAGATGGATAAGGAACTGGCTTGATGGCCGCACCCAGAGAGTGGCTGTCAATGGCTCCATGTCCCAGTGGAGGCCAGTGACAAGTGGAGTCCCTCAGGGATCAGTCCTGGGACCTGTCTTATTCAACATCTTTGTGGGTGCCATGGACAGTGGCATTGAGTGCACCCTCAGCAAGTTTGCTGATGACACCAAGCTGTGTGGTGCAGCAGACACGCTGGAGGGAAGGGAGGCCATCCAGAGGGACCTGGACAGGCTGGAGAGGTGGGCACAGGCCAACCTCATGAAGTTCAATAAGAGCAAGTGCAGGGTCCTGCATCTGGGTCGAGGCAATCCCAGGCACAAATACAGGCTGGGCAGTGACTGGCTGGAGGATAGCCCTGAGGAGAGAGACTTGGGGGTGCTGGTGGACAAAAAGCTCAACATGAGCTCTCAGTGTGCACTTGCAGCCCGCAAAGCCAATCAGATCCTGGGCTGCATCAGGAGAAGTGTGGCCAGCAGGTCGAGGGAGGTGATCCTCCCCCTCTACTCAGCCCTGGTGAGACCCCACCTGGAGTACTGTGTCCAGTTCTGGAGCCCCTATTACAAGAGGGATGTGGAGGTGCTGGAACGTGTCCAGAGAAGGGCCACGAGGATGATCAGAGGGCTGGAGCACCTCTCCTGTGAGGACAGACTGAAGGAGTTGGGGCTGTTCAGTCTGCAGAAGAGAAGGCTCCGAGGAGACCTAATTGTCGCCTTCCAGTATCTGAAGGGGGCCTACAGGAAGGCTGGGGAAGGACTTCTCAGGATATCAGGTAGTGATAGGACTAGGGGGAATGGAATGAAGCTGGAGGTGGGGAGATTCAGGCTGGATGTGAGGAGGAGGTTCTTCACCATGAGAGTGGTGAAACCCTGGAATGGGTTGTCCAGGGAGGTGGTCGAGGCCCCGTCCCTGGGGGTGTTTAAGAGCAGGCTGGATGAGGCTCTGTCCAGCCTGATCTAGTGTGGGGTGTCCCTGCCCATGGCAGGGGGGTTGGAACTAGATGATCCTTGTGGTCCCTTCCAACCCTGAATGAAACTATGAAACTATGAAACTAAGTGTAAGACCAACTCCTGCACATCTTCTTGACCAGAGCTTGGTGAAAGCCCAGGCAGGCAGATGTGCCAGCAGCAGCAAACATGTTCAGTCTTATGCTAAGCACAAGTCCTTTCTTTTGGGGGTTTTATTTTGGTACATGTGCTGATTTTTTGGCACCATGACAGCAAAGTTAATCAGACCTTTCATTTCTCTAACCAGCCTTAAAGGATTTGTAATGCTATACTCAGTTGTTGGAGAGCAGAAGGAAATTGTTTGTCTGATTATGGATCTGTTCTTTCTTGTGCACCAAGAGCACAGCCACCTAATGGCATCAGCAGCAGGATGCTGGACCCCAGCTGGAAGGAGGTGGGGGTGGGGTAGGGGTGGAAATCCACCATCTCCTCCTACCAAATGACATAAACCCAATCTGATCTCAGAAGCCACCTCCTGAATACTAAAGAGGTGGGACATAATGGCTTTTAAAGAGTATAGTTTCCAATTAGGTCATTGGTTTCAAACACAGGGTGTATTAAATTAGTAACATTTGGTGGTAAATGTCTTTGAAGTCCTCATTAATCTTGGTCTCGGAGTCTGAACTGTTCTTGGCCCAGTTCCTCGTAGAAGTTGGATCCTGGTTGTGTCAAAACAACTGATTAGCCCCACAGTTTGAAGGCAGAGGGGGGGGATTAGGTAGGGTGGGTGTTAGATTTCATGAAAGGCCTATTTACCTAGGCCTGGTGCACGACCAAATGGGAGGGCAGCCAGCAGGGGCGACGCCTTGGAAGCCTTCCAGCCCTCCTGGCTCGGTGGAGAGCTCCCCAGCAAATGGTAGCACTGCGTCTGTGATAACAGCCACTGCTCACATCACACAAGCACAGGATCAGCCAGGTTGGAAAAGACCTCAGAGATCATCAAGTCCAACCTGTCACCTAATGCCTAACACCTCCTGACAAGTGAACCACGGCTCCAAGTGCCACATCCAAGCCTTTTGTGAACACCTCCAGGGATGGGGACTCCACCACCTCCCTGGGCAGCACATCCCAAGGGCAAATTACTCTCTCTGGGAAGAACTTTCTCCTCACCTCCAGCTTAAACTTCCCCTGACACAGCTTGAGACTGTGTCCTCTTGTTCTGGTGCTGCTTGCCTGGGAGAAGAGACCAACCCCCACCTGGCTACAACCTCCCTTCAGGGAGTTGTAGAGAGCAAGAAGGTCTCCCCTGAGCCTCCTCTTCTCCAGGCCAAATAACCCCAGCTCCCTCAGCCTCTCCTCAGAGGGCTTGTGCTGCCCACTGGCTCCAGACAAGAGCTGAGGACTTGCTTTGACCTGTGGGAGCTCTTCTATATGATCAGACCATCCTCCTCTTCAGTTCTTGTGAAACCAGTGGAAAGGAAGAAGCACTTCCAAGGAACCTCTTCAGGTGGTTTCTCTTCTTCCTCATGAATGACCTAAAGCAAACTTTCCCCCAGAACAATGATTGAACTCTTTCCATCTGTTTCAAGACATTCAAAGCCAGGCTTCTGAATAGCTCAAAATCACCAAACCCAAGGACTGATAAGAAACTCAGTGGGATGCTCTCAAATAGCCTCTGTCTAAAGAAGCAATAAGTTTAATTCATGAGTTAATGAACCACAGCCCAGAGGATGAAACTACAGGGTGAGTCATGGGCAGCAGTGAGGCTTGGGAGGTTCTCAATAGGACATGCTACAGTGCACCAAACCTGCAGCACACTTGTGTCCACGGTGCACATCTCCTTCCTGAGGCTCCAATTAGTCCAAGAACAAAGAATCACACCAGGAGACCTTGCCTGCAGATCACAGCCCAGCAGCAGACACCTGACAAGCAGAAGGCTCCAAGGTTTCATGAAGAAGAGTGCTGCTGTCTTACTGAAGCATGAAACAACTGAGAGCAAATTGAGAGCCAGGCTACTGTCAGTCCCCAGGGGACATCTGATCTGGAGCCAGGACAGAGAGCTGGCCCCAGAGGGTGTGAGGCCAGAGTTATTTACAGGTCAGGTGGATGCATGAAGGCTTGGCACAGCTTCAAGCCCCTTGTCATCTCCTGCAGTTACTTGCATGGTACCAGAATGAGCAGGAACAGCATTTCTGGGTGGTAAAGCTGTATGAGCCATGATCCAACCTTCACATGAGCCATGATCCAGCCTTCACATGAGCCAGGAGGAGCTCTCAGCAGCACCTCGAGAGCAATGCTGCTCCTGCTTCTGCTGGAGAACCGCCCTGGGAGGAGAAAAGGATGACCTTGGTTTGCAGCTGAGATGCATTAGAAGAGTGCAACTTGTGCTTGGTGAGCAGCTCTGGAGACACCAATACTGAGTTCAGCCACAATAAGATGGTCTACAGATTTTAAACTCATCTTGTCCTCAGAAGGAGGACAAACAGTCTTGGGAGCGTGCTTGAATCTGAGGAAATCATTTCAGGGTTTGCTTTACATGAAACTTGTGCTTCCATCTCCAGACAATCTGCCTGAAACACTGCATCAGGGACCAGGCAAGTGACCTCCCACACCAAAATGCCAATTAGAATTCCCAGAGGAGGTTTTGATTGGATATTGGGAAGAATTTCTTTGCTGCAAGAGCAGTCAGGTACTGGAACAGGCTGCCCAGGGAGGTGGTGCAGTCACCAACCCTGGAGATGTTCAAAAAACAAGTAGATGTGGCACTGTGGAACATGGTGTGGTGGTTATGGAGATGTTAGGTGGAAGGTTGGGCTTGATAATCTTAGAGGTGTTTCCAACCTTAATGATTCCATGAACACCTTCTTCTCACCAGCCCTGCCAAGCACATTTCAGCCTCCAGCTGGGATTCAGCCTCCCTGGCTTTAGTGGCAGCTCTTCACAGAATCACCAAGGCTGGAAGAGACCTCAAAGATGATCAAGTCCAACCTGGCACCACAGACCTCATGACTAAACCATGCCAAGCCCAATCCCACCTTGAACACCTCCAGTGATGGTGACTCCACCACCTCACTGGGCAGCACATCCCAATGGCCAATTCCTCTTGCTGGGAAGAACTTTCTCCTCACCTTCACACTATCACAGTATAACTAAGGTTGGAAGAGACCTCGAGGATCACCAAGTTCAACCTGTCAACACAGATCTCATGACTAGACCATGGCACCAAGTGCCACATCCAATCTCCTCTTGAACACCTCCAGGGACAGTGACTCCACCACCTCCCTAGGCAGCACATTCCAATGACGAACGGCTCGCTCGGTGAAGAACTTTCTCCTCACCTTGAGTCTAAACCTCCCCTGTCACAGCTTGAGACTGTGTCCTCTTGCTCTGGTGCTGGTTGCCTGGCAGAAGAGACCAAGCCTCTTCTGGCTACAACCTCCTTTCAGGTAGTTGTAGAGAGCAATAAGGTCTCCCCTGAGCCTCCTCTTCTCCAGGCTAAGCAACCCCAGCTCCCTCAGCCTCTCCTCACAGGGCTGTGCTCAAGGCCTCTCCCCAGCCTCTTGACATCAATCCCATCTGTACATGTGCAGAGGTGTTTGCAGGATCATGGCCACGCAATTAACAGGGAACTAACTTTAATAAGCCTAATTAGGGTCATTCCCCCAGAGTGTGAAAACTACCACTTGGTCCTTACTGGCTGGGGAGGGAGAACTCACAAGCCTGAGCCACCACGTGTTACTTTCCCACAAGCTGGTGACCCCAGGGCAGGGCTTCAGAAACCTCTCCTATAAAACTGGAGCTGCAGCAAACGGAGTTGGCTGCTTTTAGATGGAGCCATGGAAAATCCATGGGTTGGTTTTCTTTACTTTCTTTTCCTTTTTGGCCCAGAACCATTTCTTCCACAGCTAGGAGATTGGAAATGCCCCTTACACAATTATGGCAAAGCATGGGAAAAAGCAGGAGCAGGAGCAACAAGAAAAGAGGCCTTTTGGAAGGACCATGTTCTAAAGAAGGGGAAATGGTTTTCTGGTGGTGAATGAAGGTTGCCCAGGCAAAAGGAGAGGTCTGTGGTGGTGCTGGTTGCCTTGCTTCAGAAAGGTAATGGGAACGTGAGCTGCAGGACAGGTGGAACGAAATCTCTCTGTTTACCTGCTGGCTTTGGGGCTTTGTTTTGCAACTGTTTGCAATGTGCTCAACAGAACAGAGTCATTCCTTCCACTTCTCATAGCATCATAGAACCAATAAGGTTGGAAAAGACCTCAGAGATCATCAAGTCCAACCTGTCACCCAACACCACATGACTACTAGACCATGGCAGCAAGTGCCACATCCAATCCCCTCTTGAACACCTCCAGGGATGGGGACTCCACCACCTCCCTGGGCAGCACATCCCAATGACGAATGACTCTCTCAGTGAAGAACTTTCTCCTCACCTCTAGTCTAAACCTCCCCTGGCACAGCTTGAGACTGTGTCCCCTTGTTCTGGTGCTGCTTGCCTGGGAGAAGAGACCAACCCCCACCTGGCTACAACCTCCCTTCAGGTAGTTGTAGAGGGCAAGAAGGTCTCCCCTGAGCCTCCTCTTCTCCAGGCTAAGCAACCCCAGCTCCCTCAGCCTCTCCTCACAGGGCTGTGCTCCAGACCCCTCCCCAGCTTTGTTGCCCTTCTCTGGACACCTTCAAGTTTCTCAATGTCCTTCTTAAACTGAGGGGCCCAGAACTGGACACAGGACTCAAGGTGTGGCCTAACCAGTGCTGAGCACAGGGCAGAATGACTTCCCTGCTCCTGCTGGCCACACTGTTCCTGATTCAGGCCAGGATGCCATTGGCCTTCTTGGCCACCTGGGCACACTGCTGGCTCCTGTTCAGCTGCTGTCAACCACTACCCCCAGGTCCCTTTCTGTCTGGCTGATCTCAGCCACTCTGACCCTTGCCTGTAGCACTGCCTGGGGTTGTTGTGGCCAAAATGTAGCACCCAGCACTTGGACTTGTTAAATGCCATCCTGTTGGACTCTGCCCATCTGTCCAGCCTGGCAAGGTCCCTCTGAGCTGATAGCACAGAGCAGAATCATAGAATGGGTTGGAAAGGACCTCTAAAGCTCCTCTAGTTCAACCTCCCTGGAGCCTTCTCCTCTCCAGGCTGCCCAGGGCCAACTCTCTCAGCCTGGCCTCACAGCAGAGGGCTTCCAGCCCTGCCAGCATTGCTGTGGCCTCTTCTGGCCCTGCTCCAACAGGTCCCTGTCTGTGCTGTGCTGAAGATTC
This sequence comes from Melanerpes formicivorus, assembly GCF_026170545.1. Taxonomy (NCBI): domain Eukaryota; kingdom Metazoa; phylum Chordata; class Aves; order Piciformes; family Picidae; genus Melanerpes; species Melanerpes formicivorus. Next base: position 795,860 of record NW_027142499.1, on the reverse strand, counting down.
CAGAGCTGCCCCAGCACTGCAGGTGGGGTCAGAACACTGTAGAGAGGCAGAATCCCTTCCCTGCCCCCTGCTGCCCACACTGCTGGGGATCAGCCCAGGGCAGGACTGGGGCTGGGCTGGAAGTGCTTGGTGCTGGTTCCTATTTAGAATAAACTTTATTTAGAATAAACCAAACCAGGTTGGAAGAGACCTTCAAGATCATCGTGTCCAACTCATCAACCAATCCAACCCACCCAAACAGCTAACCCATGGCACCAAGCACCCCATCAAGTCTCCTTCTGAACACCTCCAATGACGGCGACTCCACCACCTCCCTGGGCAGCACATCCCAATGGGCAATCACTCTCTCTGTATAGAACTTCTTCCTAACATCCAACCTGAACCTCCCCTGGCACAGCCTGAGACTGTGTCCTCTTGTTCTGGTACTGTCTGCCTGGGAAAAGAGACCAACCTCTGCCTGTCTACAACCTCCCTTCAGGTAGTTGTAGATGTAGTATCCAGCATTTCATCCCCTAAGTCCTTCTCCACAAGATTGACCCTCATCCCCTAGCCTGGATTGATACCATCTCTCAGACTCATAGGATCTGCCCCCAAAACAAACCATCCAACCCCAATCCACAAGATGCTCTGGGCTTTCCAGCACTGTCCATCTTGATTCCAGCTCTTGGATCCTCCCCATGTGGCCAAATCTTCAGCAAGACCCTGAGCTTCCTAAGGAGATGCTAAAAGCCATTAGAAACATGGGAACAGGCTGCCCAGGGAGGTGATTGAGGGCTGTTCCCTGGAGATATTCAAGGTGAGGCTCAGTGAGGCCCTGGGCAGCCTAATCAAGTTGGGGATGTCCCTGCTGACTGTGGGGAGGTCAGACTGGATGACCTTTGAAGGCCCCTTCTGGACTGGACCATTCTGTGATTCTGTATGGCTGGATGGTATCTCTGTGCCTCGAGGGCAGGGGGATAGAGAGATGACCTATCCAGGAGTGGACCATGACTCTCACTGACCCATGGCCACTGGCAGGGGTTCCAGCAAGAGCCTGGTTGGAGAAAGCAGGCAGCAGCCATGTGTGCTCTGCAAGGGAGGGGAGGTGGGAGTTGTCCAGGGGAAAGCATTTCCTCTGCTTCACCTCCAATTAAAAATCATTTGGTGGCCTGCAACAGCCTCTCATCTGGCATCTCATGAAACCACTATTTCAGCACAATTTACAGCCTTTTGGGGAAAGGAGGACTTGGTTATTTAGTAACTTCCCTGCTCGCCCCTAGGAAGGTCAAATCCTTTTGTTCCCTGCCAGAACGGTGGAAGCCATAAACTAACTACAGCAAGGGGAGCACGTCAGGAGCTTGTACTTACAGCATGCAGCACCTGGATCACCCTGCCAACAGCCCTACAGCGCAGGGAGGTCACAGATGGAGATGCAGAGTATTATGGGATTGATGCACCAGAGCATGGTACGCAGCAGCGGTGCTGGAGGGCAGCTTACGAGCTGAGTGCTGCAACACAAAGTCCAGGGATTAGGTGCATTTTACTGAGCTTTGGATGGAATCTGCTGCTTAAACCCAAGGGTTCAGTGGGCACCAGGAGAAGCTGATCCCCATTAATTTCCCCTTACTGGGCTTTTCCCTGCTAGGAAATGGTAAATAGCAAAGCAAGCTTCAGATCACATCATCCCAGCATGGTGGGGTCGGAAGGGACCTCTGGAGAGCATCCAGTCCAACCCCCTGCTAAAGCAGGGCACCCACAGCAGCTTGCCCAGGAGTACAATGGCCAAGTGGCTTTGGAATCACCCCAGAGAAGGAGACTCCACAACCTCTCTGGGCAGCCTGCTCCAGGCCTCCAGCACCTTCACAACAAAGAAGTTTCTCCTGATGGATGGAACCTCCTGGGTTCCAGTTTGTGTCCACCAGCCCTTGTCCTATTGTTGGGCAGCACTGAGCAGAGTCTGGCCCCAGCCTCTTGCCCCCCACAGGTCCTTCAGCTCTTGCTGAGCATTGATCCCTGTAGGTGTTCAAAAGGGGATTGGATGTGGCACTTGGTGCCATGGTTTAGTAGTCAGGAGGTGTTGGGTGACAGGTTGGACTTCATGATCTTTGAGATCTCTTCCAACCTTATTGATACTATGATCAGACTCCCTCTGGGACTACTCTTCTCCAGGCCTCTCAGCCTTTCCTCCTCACAGAGCTGCTCCAGACCCCTCAGCATCTTTGTAGCCTCCACTGGACTCTTTCTAGTAGTTCCCTATCTCTCTTGAACTGGGGAACCCAGAACTGGACCCAGGACTCCAGATGTGGCCTCACTATGGCAGAGTAGAGGGGGAGGACAACCTCCCTTGACCTTCTGGCCACACTTGTCTTTGTGCACCCCAGGACACCATTGGCCTTCTCAGCCATAAGAGCACACTGCTGGTTCATGGGGAACTTGCTGTCCCCCAGCACTCACAGCTCCTTCTCTGGAGAGCTGCTTCCCAGCAGGTCCCCCCTCACCTGTCTTGGTGCAGGAGGTTTTTGCTCCCCAGGTGCACAACTCTCCACTTGCCCTTGTTGAACTTCATGAGGTTGCCCTCTGCCCAACTCTGCAGCTTGTCTAGGTGTTTCTGAATGGTAAGAGCAGATGCTGTCCCCCACAGCTGCAGGCACCTCTAAAGCATGGTGTGGTACCCAGATCTGCTCCCAGGCTCCGCTGTCAGCAGCTGCCTCAGCCTGCAGAGTATCACAATGCTCTCAGGGACTTACAGCAAGGTCAGAACCACCAAGGCTAAGGCAGAAAATGAGACAAACTTGCCAAGCAGCTTCACCCCCCAAGAGAATATTTGTTAGCAAATATTAATATGAGAAGAACTTGTTTTGAGGAACAGAAAATAATTAGCAACATCATTTCTGTGCTGCCTCGTGGGCAAAGTTTCATGGATCTAGTGGGAGGTGTCCCTGCCCATGGCAGGGGGGGTTGGAACTGATGATCCTTGAGGTCCCTTCCAACCCTAAAAGGTCTATGATTCTATGGCATTTCATTGTTGTTATTGTCAGACATGAGGCACAGCCCCCACAGCTGGGGGGAAGCCAGCTGAACATGCAGCTCATCACTGCACTTAGAGTCACAGAATTGTTTCAGTTGGAAAAGGCCTCTAAGATCATCCAGTCCAAGCATCAACCCAACACCACCATGGCCACTAAAGCATGGCCCCAAGTGCCATGGCCACAGCTTTCCTGAATACCTCCAGGGCTGGGGACTCCACCACCTCCCTGGGCAGCCTGTTCCAATGCCTGACCACTCCTGCAGGAAAGACATTTAGCTATCCCACAAACCTGCCTGAATTTCCAACCAAGGCCTTGGGGAGTGAAGGTGGCAGAGTTAAAGAATGGTTGAACTTGATGATATTAAAGTTATTTTCTGCCTGAAATGATTCTGTGAAGAGTCTTCAAAAGAAAGTTGATGGCCTGCCATAGTCCCAGAGGGATGGGCACTTAGACACCAGTCATGATTGACAGCTGCCTGAACATGAGCCAGCAGTGTGCCCAGGTGGCCAAGAGGGCCAATGGCATCCTGGCCTGCATTAGGAATAGTGTGGCCAGCAGGAGCAGGGAAGTCATTGTGCCCTGTGCTCTGCATTGGTTAGGCCACACCTTGAGTCCTGTGTCCAGTTCAGGGCTCCTCAGGTTAGGAAAGATGTTGAGTTGCTGGAAGGTGTTCAGAGAAGGGCAATGAGGCTGGGGAGGGGTCTGGAGCACAGCCCTGTGAGGAGAGGCTGAGGGAGCTGGGGTTGCTTAGCCTGGAGAAGAGGAGGCTCAGGGGAGACCTCATTGCTGTCTACAACTACCTGAAGGGAGGTTGTAGCCAGGAAGGGGTTGGTCTCTTCTCCCAGGCAAGCAGCACCAGAACAAGAGGACACAGTCTCAAGCTGCACCAGGGGAAGTTTAGACTCGAGGTGAGGAGAAAATTCTTCACTGAGAGAGTCATTCATCATTGGAATGTGCTGCCCAGGGAGGTGGTGGAGTCACCATCCCTGGAGGGGTTCAAGAGGGGATTGAATGTGGCACTTGTGGCACGGTCTAGTCAGGAGGTCTGTGGTGCTAGGTTGGACTCAATGATCCTCGAGGTCTCTTCCAACCTGTGTGATACTGTGATAGAGTCATAGGATGATTTGAATTGGAAGGGACTTTGAAGATCCTTTCCTTCCACGCCCCCTGCCATGGGCAGGGACAACTCTCACTACACCAGATTGCTCAAAGACTCAACCAGCCTCATCTTAAACACTGTCAGGGATAAAGTGTCTGCTACTTCTCTGTCCCTGGAGGTGTTCAAGAGGGGATTGGACATGGCACTTGGTGCCATGGTCTAGTAGTCAGGAGGTGTTGGGTGACAGGTTGGACTTGATGATCTTTGAGGTCTTTTCCAACCTTATTGATTCTATGAAAAGCAAAAATTCCTCCATGCTGATCAAATGCACAAGCAAGAGAAGGAAACTTCTGCCATGGCTGCTCCACCTTTGTCAACATTGCATTTCTCCAGAAATCAATTCAGCCCAGAGAGGCTCTGCCAGCAGCACAAAAGAACAATGGGCTGGAGATATAGATAGATATAGATAGATATTTTACTTTCTCACCCCGCTGAGGCACAAAACTAACAACTTTTCTCCTGCCTCCTTATTTATTCTGAACAATATTTGTCCAAGAAGAGCCTGAGACTTATCTGCAGGAAGTTTGCAGAGGGCAGATAGGGGCTGCACAGAGAGAAGCAAGGAAAAGCACTTTTTGAATAGCCCAGGCAGAGATGGCAAAGCAGTGACATCTTCCTCATCTCAGCTTGCTGGCTTGCTCAGCCTGACAATCAACATCTCATTATGCAGTGCCAACATCTCTCTGCAATTCAAACGAGGCATTGGTAATGGTGTGTGATCTTCAAGGTCACTTTCTGGAGAGCTGTCTTTAGCCCACTGCTTGCTAGCTATTTAGGAATAAAAATGACAATTTCCCTCAAGCAAATGACATCCTGGAAGGATAATACACTCCAGCAAGGATAATACACTCCAGCAAGGATAATACACTCCAGCAAGTGCCGTGGAAGTTTCATAGTTTCATAGTATAATTCAGGGTTAGAAGGGACCACAAGGATCATCTAGTTCCAACCCCCCTGCCATGGGCAGGGACACCCCACACTAGATCAGGCTGGACAGAGCCTCATCCAGCCTGCTCTTAAACACCCCCAGGGACGGGGCCTCGACCACCTCCCTGCACAACCCATTCCAGGGCTTCACCACTCTCATGGGGAAGAACTTCCTCCTCACCTCCAGCTTCATTCCATTCCCCCTAGTCCTATCACTACCTGAGATCCTGAGCAGTCCCTCCCCAGCCTTCTTGGAGCCCCCTTCAGATACTGGAAGGCCACAATGAGGTCACCTTGGAGCCTTCTCTTCTGCAGACTGAACAACCCCAACTCCTTCAGTCTGTCCTCACAGGAGAGGTGCTCCAGCCCTCTGATCATCCTTGTGGCCCTTCTCTGGACACCTTCCAGCACCTCCACATCCCTCTTGTAATAGGGGCTCCAGAACTGGACACAGTACTCCAGGTGGGGTCTCAGCAGAGCTGAGCAGAGGGGGAGGATCACCTCCCTCGACCTGCTAGCCACACTTCTCCTGATGCAGCCCAGGATCTGATTGGCTTTGCAGGCTGCAAGTGCACACTGAGAGCTCCTGTTGAGCTTTTTGTCCACCAGCACCCCCAAGCCTCTCTCCTCAGGGCTGCTTTCCAGCCAGTCCCTGCCCAGCCTGGATTTGTGCCTGGGATTGCCTTGACCCAGATGCAGGACCCTGCCCTTGCTCTTATTGAACCTCCTGAGGTTGGCTTGTGCCCACCTCTCCAGCCTGTCAAGGTCCCTCTGGATGGCCTCCCTTCCCTCCAGCGTGTCTGCTGCACCACACAGCTTGGTGTCATCAGCAAACTTGCTGAGGGTGCACTCAATGCCACTGTCCATGGCACCCACAAAGATGTTGAATAAGATAGGTCCCAGGACTGATCCCTGAGGGACTCTGCTTGACCCTGGCCTCCACTGGGACATGGAGCCATCGACAGCCACTCTTTGGGTGCGGCCATCAAGCCAGTTCCTTATCCATCTAGTGGTCACCCATCACACCCATGTGTCACCAGTTTGGAGACCAGGATGTGGTGCGGGACAGTGTCGAAGGCTTTGCTCAGCTCCAGGTAAACGACATCAGTTGCTCGCCCCTCAGCTGTTGTCACCTGCTCATAGAAGGCCACCAGGTTGGTCAGGCAGGATTTGCCCTTGGCAAAGCCATGCTGACTGCTCCAAATCACCTCTTCACTATTCTTTTGAGCGAGTAGTGACTCCAGGAGGATCTGCTCCATGATCTTTCCAGGCACAGAGGTGAGACTGACTGGCCTGGAGTTCCCTGGTTCCTCCTTCTTACCCTTTTTGAAGATGGGGGCAATGTTTCCCCTTTTCCAGTCTGTGGGGACTTCACCAGATTGCCATGACTTTTGAAATATAATAGAGAGGGGTTTAGCAACCTCATCTGCCAGTTCTCTCAGCACCCGTGGGTGTATCCCGTCGGGTCCCATGGACTTGAACACTTTCAGGTTCTTCAGATGATCACGAACCTGATCAGGTGGAAGTGATCAGGTGATCAGGTGGAAGATCCAGCTTGGAATACATTACCTTTAGTGCTGGACAAAGTTGGTTTCTGGGGTCCAGAAACTTTCCAAGCCCTCAAAGAAAGAGTTTCCCCCTCCCCCCCTCATCCCCCCTTCATTTATCCCCAGGATCAGGGGTTTCTAATTGCAGCCCATGAAGAAAAGCAGTCCCTTGCTGTTCTATCTGGGCACATCAACCTATTTAGAGCCTATTTCCTTGGAGGCTCTTTACCTTGCAAAAAAGAATGCCTCTCTGCCCAGACAGGGAAGCAGTACATTCTGCACATAAAAAGCTCCCTTAACCTATCAAGGAATTCCCATTATTTCTTTTCCCATGCTCTTATCTGTACAGGATCTTTTTCTTCCTCCATTCAGCAGCCAGCTCCCAGCCTGCTTTAGCCAGGGATTGCCTGGGGCCTCACAGGAATTCCTGTGATGATTAACCGATGTCACCAAAGGCAGGCAGCTTCCCTTTTGGTGGATTTCTTTACTTCTCCAGATTCAACCAATCTTGGCAAATGCCACGTGGGGTCTATCTGCCAAACCCTCAGGAAGGTTTTTCTCACCTCAGAGTGGAATAAAAGACAAACTGAGGTCGGGGGATGTGGCTCTGAGCAACCTGATCTAGTGTGAGGGGTCCCTGCCTGTGGCAGGGGGGTTGGAACTGGATGCTCCTTGAGGTCCCTTCCAACCCTAACAATTCTATGAAAGGGAGAGCTGCCACATGAATAAAGACTGGGAGAACTGGGTTGGGTCAGCTTGAGTTAGAGAAGTCTTAGAAGAGATCTTATTACCATGGACCAGGACATAAAAAGTGGCTCCCAGGAAGATGGAGATTCCCTTTTGACAAGGAGTCCCAGAGAAAAGACAAGGGGTGATGGGGATAAGGTAATGCTGGGGAGATTCCCACTGGACTCCAAAAGAAAATGTTTCCCCAGGAGAAGAGTTGGGCACTGGAATCCTCTCCCAAGGGAAGTAGAAGATTTGCCTTGTATTACACAGTATTAAGACTCAGCTCAACATTCATTTCACCTCCAACATCACCTAGAAAGGTTGGAGCAGAGGGTGCCTGGGGTCCCTTCCAAGCTGGCATTCTGTGATCCTGTGATCACATGAGAACATTGGGCAATGCATGTTCAAGGCAACTCAAAGTGAGTGCTTGAAGGTGGTGGTCTCACAGGTGGTGAGCAGAAGGCCTGCTGGAAGGCTGAGAGGTTCGCTGGAACACGGCACCAAGCTGGTCACAAGACCATGGGTGGAAGAGGAACATGGTCAAATTTGCCTGCAGTAAGTGGGCAAGGAGTTTCCAATGGGCAACCTTTGATGCCTTTCCACATGTCATAATGACTCCATCCAGGATGACTTGTACAATCACAGAATTAACCAGGTTGGAAAAGACCTCAGAGATCACCAAGTCCAACCTATCACCCAACACCATCTAATCAAATAAACCATGGCACCAAGTGCCTCATCCAGGCTCTTCCTAAACACCTCAAGGGATGATGACTCCACCACCTCCCTGGGCAGCACATCCCAGCAGCCAATCTCTCTTTCTGGGAAGAATTTCTTCCTGACATCCAGCCTAAACTTCCCCTGGCACAGCTTGAGACTGTGTCCTCTTGTTCTGGTGCTGGTTACCTAGGAGAAGAGACCAACCCCCACCTGGCTACCACCTCCCTTCAGGTAGTTGTAGAGAGCGAATTAAGAATAGGGTAATTTGCTAGCAAAGCTTTACCAGCCCTGCTTTGCAGATAAATCTCACACATCCTAAGCCAGGACTGGCTCAGGGTGAGTGGAGGAGGCAGAAGCAGCCCTGGAGCAGGGTGTGCTGCTGGCTGCTGGCTGAGCAGAGCCAGGGAGGCTCACGTTGCTTCACAAGTGTCTGAGCAGCATTCAGATTCTTGGGGTTGCATTTATTAACATGCCAATTTTTCTGTTTAGGATGAAAGGGGGAAGGAAACCTTTCAAATAAGCTTGTAAATAGGATATTTATTACTTCTTTTTTTGCCCCTAGCAGAGTGACAGCTTTTGTATGGTAAGTGAATTTCCTTCCAGATACAGCACATGCAAAGAATTTCTGAGCAGCAGAACTCCACATACAGGCAGGTTGCTAACTTGGAGGAGAACCCTCCCCCCCTGCCCCAAGACCAATGTCCAACATCAAGGACAAACCCCTAGAGCTCAGCTGGTTGTGGTTAACAGCCTCCTCAGGGTTGCAAAGCCTTGCACTTCACTCAGATCTTAGTATCATAGTATCAGTCAGGGTTGGAAGGGACCACAAGGATCATCCAGTTCCAACCCCCCTGCCATGGGCAGGAACACCCCACACTAGATCAGGCTGGCCAGAGCCTCATCCAGCCTGGGCTTAAACACCCCCAGGGACAGGGCCCCAACCACTTCCCTGGACAACCCATTCCAGGGCTTCACCACTCTCATGGGGAAGAACTTCCTCCTCACATTCAGCCTGAATCTCCCCACCTCCAGCTTCATTCCATTCCCCCTAGTCCTATCACTCCCTGAGATCCTGAGCAGTCCCTCCCCAACCTTCTTGTAGCCCCCTTCAGATACTGGAAGGTCACAATGAGGTCACCTGGAGCCTTCTCTTCTCCAGACTGAACAGAATGGAATCATTTCTCCTCCTGGTGTCCATTAGAGGTGCTCACCTCCATGGGAGCTCAGAGGCTGACATCAAAGGGGCAAAAGGCTTTTTAGCCAAGCTCTGCTGGAGACAGTTGTCATGACCATTATGTCCATAATAGTGTGGCCAGCAGGAGCAGGGAAGTCATTCTGCCCTGTACTTTGCACTGGTTAGGCCACACCCTGAGTCCTGTGGCCAGTTCTGGGCTCCTCAGTTTAAGAAGGACATTGAGAAACTTGAAGGTGTCCAGAGAAGGGCAATGAGGCTGGGGAGGGGTCTGGAGCACAGCCCTGTGAGGAGAGGCTGAGGGAGCTGGGGTTGCTTAGCCTGGAGAAGAGGAGGCTCAGGGGAGACCTTCTTGCTCTCTCCAACTCCCTGAAGGGAGGTTGTAGCCAGGTGGGGGTTGGTCTCTTCTCCCAGGCAATCAGCTCCAGAACAAGAGGACACAGTCTCAAGCTGTGCCAGGGGAGGTTTAGGCTGGAGGTGAGGAGAAAGTTCTTCACTGAGAGAGTCGTTGGCCATTGGAATGTGCTGCCCAAGGAGGTGGTGGAGTCACTGTCACTGGAGGTGTTTAGGAGGAGACTGGATGGGGTGCTTGGTGTAATGGTTTAGTTGATGAGATGGTCTTGGGTGATAGGTTGGACTGGATGATCTCAAAGGTCTTTTCCAACCTGGTTAATTCTATTCTATTCTACTCCATTCTCTTCTCTTCTAACTGAGCAGCAGGAAACACACAGTTCAGGCATGTCACAGTGATTTAGGCTACCTTAAAAAAAATGTGCCTAAATCTTCACCTATTGCCCAATCCTATGGTGTCCTCAAAAAGGTTCAAACATTCCCAAGCTGGGAACAGGACCAATTTACCAGGAGCTCAGGGACACGAGATTAAAAACTGGGGGGAAAACAACAACATTCAGAAGCCTTCTGGGGTTTGAGTTTCCAACCTCCCCCCCTCCTCCACACCTTCCTCTCTGACAGGAATCAGGAAGTGCAAAGACTCAACTGTGAAAATAAAAGTTAGCTTCCTTTCAGCAAGTTCCATGAACTTTCTCAACCTTCTGTTTCATCCCCAGCTCAGGGCAACGATCCAAGGGAGTTATTCCCATCCTTCAGCCAGGTTCACTCAGCCTTGCTAATCAAGGGCACTAGATCAAAAATGAAATTTACTGCCACCAGGAACACAACCACAATGGATCCTCATAAAATTTAACTACAGGCAGGAGTGGGCTGCCTGAGGTCTGCCATTCAAGCAGGGCTTTACTGCATTTATATATAGAAGCATGAAATATAAATTGGGGACGGGGATGACCCCTTGCCTACCTAGAGGCCCTCGGAAAGATGCTTGCCTCTGATGCAGGCTGAGAAATGAGCGTTCCAGAGGGCCTGGGATGCTGCCTGACACACAAAATACTTTAAAATTCTGTAAATAATGTAAGTAAATTAACAAGAGATAGGGACTGCAATGAATAAAACATCAGCTAAGTACCTTTCCTCTTCCTCTGAAACCTAGAGGAGAGGAGTGACCAGATCCAGCTCTTTTGGGGGTGTGGGGGGGAGGAGACAGATTGCAAGCACTGGAAGTGTTGGTAGGAGATAACTAAGAGAAACATTGAAAAGTCAGCCTGAAGGGTTTGTGGCAAAGACAAGTCCCTTGGGTTCAGATTTAGCCTTGTCTGGGGCCATCCAACACCCTTTAAGACTCATCAGAGATGAGTCTTCCCCCTTCCTCACTCCCCCTGCTCCTCCTTCACTGGTTAATTCTATCCTACCCTACCCTACCCTACCCTATTCCATTCTATATCCCATCCCATTCTATATACCATTCCATTCTATATCCCAACAGGCTTCCTAGAGGAGATAGCTCCTGAGGAAGCTAAGCACAGCTCAGGAGGCTTTCTCCCCCCAGTATGGGCTGCTGAGCACCACCACAGAGTTTTCTGCTCTCTGCAAAGGAAGAGAGCAAAGGAAGAACAGGTAATGCTTCTTGCTCTGTTGTAAGGGATGTGACTGTAGCAGTGCTTCAAGCTCAAGAGCTGGACCATCACCAGCCCCAAAACACCCCCTCCATCAGCACAGAGCTCTCCCTGCTTCCTCGAGTCCACCTGAGAGCCTGGACATACCTGAGGACGCCTAGCACAGCTCTGTCAGCCAGGTAGCATGTGGCTGTTGTGGGACAGAAGTGAGCCTGGAGCTCTCTTAGCACTGACTGATGTCTAGAGGCAGTTGCCTACCTGCCTGCACAGCCCCCTACATCCATTTATAGAGAGAAATTGCCATGAGGATCTGCTATGACTTTGGACTTGAAAACCAGTGGCCCATCTGTGAAACAAAGCACATGTCACACCAAGAGAAACACAGCCAGCAGGTCAAAGGACTTCCACCTAAACATGTAGGGAGGTTGTAGCCAGGAGGGGGTTGATCTCTTCTCCCAGGCAACCACCACCAGAACAAGAGGACACAGTCTCAAGCTGTGCCAGGGGAGGTTCAGGCTGGAGGTGAGGAGAAAGTTCTTCACAGAGAGAGTTGTTAGCCACTGAAATGTGCAGCCCAGGGAGGTGGTGGAGTCCCCATCCCTGGAGGTGTTCAAGAGGGGATTGGATGTGGCACTTGGAGCCATGGTTCAGTTGTCAGAAGGTGTTGGGTGACAGGTTGGACTTGATGATCTTTGAGGTCTTTTCCAGCTTTATTGATTCTATGATTCTGTGTTCAGTTCTGGAGCCTCTATTACAGGAAGGATCTGGAGGTGCTGGAAGGTGTCCAGAGAAGGGCCACGAGGATGAGCAGAGGGCTGGAGCTGCTCTGCTGTGAGGACAGACTGAGGGAGTTGGGGCTGTTCAGTCTGGAGAAGAAAAGGCTCCAAGGAGACCTAATTGTGGCCTTCCAGTATCTGAAGGTGGCTACAAGAAAGCTGGGGAGGGATTTTTAGAGTGCCAGGGAGTGATAGGACTGGGGGGAATGGAACAAAACTAGAAATGGGGAGATTGAGATTGGATGTGAGGAAGAAGTTGTTCCCCAGGAGGGTGGTGAGAGCCTGGCACAGGTTGCCCAGGGAGGTGGTGGAAACCTCCTGCCTGGAAGTTTTTGCAGCCAGGCTGAATGTGGATCTGAGCAACCTGATCTAGTGTGAGGGGGGTTGGAACTGGCTGACCCTTGAGGTCCCTTCCAACCCTAACAATTCTGTGATTCTATGATTCTATGTCCCTCAGGAGAGATAAGAGGTCAAATGCATTATTTGGTGAGACATTTAGAATCACACCATACATCAGGTTGGAAGTGATCCCCAGTGGTCCTCTTGTCCAACATCCTTGCAGTCAGCAGGGGCATCTCCAACTAGATCAAGTTTGACCTTGAATGTCTCCAGAGATGTGGCTTCACCACCTCTTTGGTGTCTTGCTCCAACATCTCAACACCCTCACAGTAAAGGACTTTCTCCTAACACCCAACCTACATCTACCTGCTCCTGTTTCAAACCATTGCCCTTTGTCCTATCGCTGCCTGCCCTTGTAAACAGCCTTGACACAACCTCAGTCTCTACATCTCCAGGTTGGATCTGGCCTTGGAGCCCTAACCTGACATCCCTGGCTGAGGCAGAGCAGGAATCCTGCAGCAGCATGCCGGCTTGGAGGCTCGAGCCTTATCAGATGGGCTGGAAATATGACAGCAAGAGCCTCTCCCAGGATGTTTTTGGCTTGGGATCCAAGATGAACACCTGGAAGCCAAGAGGAGCCTGGAAGAGATTAACTGAGTTGGCCAGACTTTCTCATCTTGTTAACATGCTGCAGGCTTCACTTGTGTTTCAGGCAGGGATTCAGAGTGCTTCTTTATTTGATTCAAACCAGATAGCCCCTCACAAATCCAAACCTCCTGCTCGTATCAGCATCACCCAGATACTGTCCCTGAAGAAAAAGGTCTTTGTGACAAGAGCATCTCTGACAGGCAGACAGCCCAGGCACAGAACAAGGGCTTGGTGCAGATAAAAAAGCAGCAGAATGTTCCACTTTGTCTCTTCTGTTCCACCTTTCATCCTCTCTTCCCACTCCTCTGCTTCTAGCTGTACTCTCCTAGGTCACAGAAAGATTCAAAGCACCTCAGCTTGCAAACCCTGCATCAGGAAGCTTAGCTGCAACCTCTAAAAGGACAAACACCCACAACATCTCCTTGGGGAGCCTGAAGCACAGCCACCACACTGGGATGCAGCTGGGATGTCATGTCCCACCACCCCAGACTAAAGCTTCTATTAATTTCCCACCTGAACAGCAACTTCCTTATCTCATATTTGTGGAAGTGACTCAGAGGTCCTGCAGGAGTCACATATCTGCAGTGATCTCATGCCTTCAGGAGACGTGAGGCAAGGACAAGCACAGCCAGATGACACCAGAGAGGACACACACTGCTGTAGCACTCTCCTCTGGGCCACCATCCCTGTCTGACTCAGCAGGCACAGGAACTTTCTCTCAGGAAATGTGATCTCCCATAAGACATGAATGAGCTCCAATTGTCTTGGGTGGCAATATTCAACCAAGGAAAACCACAATCAGAGAATTGTCAGGGTTGGAAGGGACCTCAAGGCTCAGCCAGTTCCAACCCCCCTGCCATGGCCAGGGACACCTCACACCGCAGCAGGTTGCTCACAGCCACATCCAGCCTGGCTGCAAAAACCTCCAGGCAGGAGGCTTCCACCACCTCCCTGGGCAACCTGTGCCAGTCTCTCACCAACCTCATCACTCCCTGACACCCTAAAAATCCCTTCCCAGCTTTCTTGTAGTCCCCATCATACACTCATGGGGAAGGACTTCTTCCTTATATCCAACCTGAATCTTCCATTTCAACGTGGATGAGAGCCCAAGACAGCATCACCACAGGCATGAGACAAAGTCTTTCACTCTACTGCTCCTAGACCAAGAGGTTTCATGACCAGGGAAGCCCCAGCATGACTGCTGGCATTTGCAGGTAGCAAATAAAAGCCAAATACTTCAGGGGTAAGCTTCTTCTCTTGCCCCTGCTGCTGCCAAGGCCCCCAGATCTCTTTGATCATTTCCATGTGGTTCATGCTGACAGTATGAAAACACAGAATCATTACAGCTGGAAAAGACTTCCCAGATTATTGAGTCCAACCATTAAGCCAACACTGTCAGGTCACCACTAAACCATGTCCCTGAACACCTCATCCACACATATTTGAGCACTTCCAGGGTTGGTGACCCCACCACTTCCCTGGGCAGTCTGCTCCAGGGCTTGACAACCCTTTCAGCAAAGACATTCCTCCTCTTGTCCAACCTCTCAAGTCTCTGCACAGCCAGCTTGAGGCAGGAAGCAAAGGAATTCTACCCCAAACTCTGTCATTTCTTCATTGTAGGATCTTGGGCAAGGTACAGCCCCATTTTTGGCCTCAGTTTCCCCAGTTTGAAGTGGAAGTGAGCCCAGCCAACATCTGAAAACTGCTTTAATACTCATGGGGAAAAAAACAACCCTCAAACAACGAGCCTCTCACCCCCAACCCTTTAGGTCTTGCTGAGATTGCTCAGATCCCTTCTGGGGCTTGCTCTTTTCCCAGGCTCAACAGCCCCAGGGCTCTCAGCCTTTCCCCCTCACAGAGATGCTGCAGAGCTAGCCAAGCAGTGCAGTGACCACAGTGTCCCATCCTCCCTGTCTCTCCTCAGCAGGACACCTGGCTGTTTTCTCTCCAGTTTCAGGACATGGGCAAGGTCAGGGAGGGAGCTCTGCACAAGAGCCCCTGGAGAGTTCTGTCCCCAGCCCTGCTCCATCCACTCCTGAGCAATCTCTGCAGGGGCTTCATCAAACAGAGAGCAGCTGGGCAGCAGCTCCCATGGAACAAGCTGGGCTTTATCCCAACATCTGCACTCCTATTCCCATCACCCTTTAGGCCAAACAAAAACAAAGGCACAAGCTTTCCATTTTGCTCCTTTTACTACCCACCTCAACCCCCCCCAGCCCAAACCCCTGGTCAGCCAGAGGGCTCCTGCTTTTATGGAGCCCATCCTGCCACGCTGCTGCTCCAGGAGGACCTTATTAACACCACTCACAGCATTTAATAACCCAGCCCGGGCTGCTCTGTAGGTGAGAGCTACGGAGGAGTCATTACAAAGGTGATCCCAGTAAAACCCAGCCCTGCCTGGCCGCATGCTGGTGAGGCCAAAGCAGCAATCACTCCACGTCCTGGCTGTAAAATCCAATTAAATTAAAGCTCCCATTTCACCAAGAGCCCTAATACTAATTTGTGGAACATTTCCATCAAACAATGCTGCCTACAGAAAGCAGAGGCTGAAGCCCTCCCACCCTTGCAGAGGGAACATTCCAAGAGGAAACTTGATTAGATTTCCCTGGTAAGCTGCTCAGGGCATACAAACACACACACACACACACACACACACTCACTTAATAGATGTTAATTACATTAGTGAGGCTGCAAATTCAGCCCTGGTGGAATCTTAAGTGACTTTCACAAAATGGACTGGGGCCTGGAATTTCTGGAGGGACAAAAGGCAAAGAATCAATAAATAAATGAATAAAATCCAAGCCAGCCCCCCCCAATGTGCAGATGGAAAATTGGAATGAAGCCAGCACACCACCACCTTTTCAGCAGTGCCTTTTTAAAGTGCTGTCATAGAATCAGAGGATGCTGGGGAGGTTGGGGAGGTTGGAAGGGACCTCTGGAAATCATCAAGTCCAACCACCCTGCTAAGAGCAGAATCACCTAGAGAAGGTCACACAGCAACACATCCAGGAAGGTTTTGGATGTCTCCACAGAGGGAGACTCCACCACCTCTCTGGGCAGCCTGCTCCAGTGCTCCATCATCTTCAATTAAAGAAGTTCCTCCACATAGAAACAATGAGGTTGGAAGAGACCTCATCAAGTCCAACCTGTCACCCAACACCTCATAACTACTAAACCATGGCACCAAGTGCCACATCCAATCCCCTCCTGAACACCTCCAGGGATGGGGACTCCACCACCTCCCTGGGCAGCACATTCCAACAGCTAACAACTCTCTCTGGGAAGAACTTTCTCCTCACTTCCAGCCTAAACTTCCCCTGGTGCATCTTGAGACTGTGTCCTCTTGTTCTCTGCTGGTTGCCTGGGAGAAGAGACCAACCCCCACCTGGCTACAACCTCCCTACATGGTTGGGTGGAATCCCTGACGTCCAAGCTTGTGCCTGTTACCCCTTGTCCTGTCACTGGGTACCACTGAACAAATCCTGGTCCCACACTCCTGACACCCACCCTTGGAGTATTGATCAGCATTGATGAGATCCCCCCTCAGGCTGCTCTTCTGCAGACTAACCAGCCACAATCCTCTCCGTGATTCCTCATCTCAGGGATGTTCCAGTTCCCTCAGCATTTTTGTAGCCCTTTGCTGTACTCTCTCCAGCAAGCCTCTATCTCTGTTGAACTGAGGAGCCCAGAATTGGACCCAGCACTCCAGATGTGGCCTCACCAGGGCAGTGTAGAGGGGAGGAGAACCCCCCTAAGCCTGCTGACTACACTGTTCCTGATGCACCCCAAGATGCCATTGGCCTTCTTGGCTACAAGGGCACATTGCTCATAGAACCATTGAGTCATCAAGGCTGGAGAAGACCCCCAAGAGAAAGTCCAACCTCCATTCATTCCAACTGCCATTCACTGGCATCCTGGCCTGGATCAGGAACAGTGTGGCCAGCAGGAGCAGGGAGCTCATTCTGCCCTGTGCTCAGCACTGGTTAGGCCACACCTTGAGTCCTGTGTCCAGTTCTGGGCTCCTCAGCTCAGGAAAGATGTTGAGCTGCTGGAAGGTGTCCAGAGAAGGGCAACAAAGCTGGGGAGGGGTCTGGAGCACAGCCCTGTGAGGAGAGGCTGAGGGAGCTGGGGTTGCTTAGCCTGGAGAAGAGGAGGCTCAGGAGAGACCTTCTTGCTCTCTCCAACTCCCTGAAGGGAGGTTGTAGCCAGGAGGGGGTTGGTCTCTTTTTCCAGGCACCCAGCACCTGAACAAGAGGACACAGTCTCAAGCTGTGCCAGGGGAGGTTCAGGCTGGGTGTTAGGAATAACTTCTTCCCAGCAAGAGAGATTGGCCATTGGGATGTGCTGCCCAGGGAGGTGGTGGAGTCCCCATCCCTGGAGGTGTTTAGGAAGAGACTGGATGGGGTGCTTGGTGCCATGGTTTAGTTGATGAGATGGTGCTGGGTGATAGGTTGGACTGGATGATCTTTGAGGTCTTTTCCAACATGGTTAATTCTATGCTATTCTATTCTATTCTATTCACTGGCACATTTTGGTTTCACACCTCCAGAGTGCAAGTGCCACTCATTTCCCAGCTTGTCAAAACAGCTGGAGGCAGCTTCATGAGACTTGATGAAGGGAATTATGATTTTTTATATATATATATAATTTTCATTTCTTTTATTTGTATTTTTACTTTTCCTCTCACTTAGCAGAGCAAAGAATGCTTGACTATTCCAGCCCTGTGGTTTTGTGCAGCCACTGAAAGTATTTCAGCTTTCTCCAGCAGTGCTTCTGTCCTATCACCCTGGATGGGGATTTAACTGCAGGCTTTGAGCTAACAAGGCAGGCAATGATTAGCCTAAATCAAGAGCTAATTACAGAAGATTGTTGACAAATGATTTCAGGCAACATGGAAATGCAAGCCAAACAGCATTTCACCCAACAGAGTGACTCTTCCGGAGGTGATCAGCTTTGGCCTGGCTGTATCACACCTGACGCTTGGGGCTGTTCTTCCACAGCTAACCTCAGCCCCAGTTTGGAGGCTCCCCCAGTTTTCTGCTGGCTGCTGGATTTAGAGCTCCTCAGCCAGATGAAAATCTCTCTGGCTCAGCCCTTTTGATATTTTGGAGGCAGGATTCCTCTCTGGTTGTGCTGTCCTCCCTTACACTCAAGCTCTTTTTCACTGGTAGAAGGCAGAAGCCCTTAAAAGCTCTGTGACAGCCTCAAGAATGATGCCCATTGGCAGTGCTGGCAATGGTAAACCACTGGCCAAGGCCAGTGGCTGAACTAGGGCTGAAACACACCCCCAGGACCCCCAGCCATGGCTCAGTGTGTGCAGATGGACATTAAAACCCCTTGGGGTCTGCGTATGATCTCAGCTCAGGGGGTTCTACAGAGACCACAGTGCATGGCCCAGGCAGGTGAGACCCATGAAGGTTTTTGAGCTTGTTTCTCTTCCTCTGTGCAAGCACAGGAAGGGCACTGGTGTGTGTGTGATACTGTCTCCCACATCTTCAATATGCACCCTGTGCCTTCAGCTCAACAACAAGCTGATGACACCAGGGCCTGGAGAAACCTCCCTGCTGATGGGAACATCCCAGCATGAGGAACACCAGACACAGCAAGTGCCCCAAAGGTGTCCTGAAGCTCAGCCCAGCCCCTTCCTGGTGGTGTCTAACAAATCTGTTCCATTAATAATCTCACAGGTCTTTCCCAACCTGGTTAACCCTGTGTTCTGTGTTTCACCCTGGCATTACAGGAGCACAGCAATAAGCCAAGAAGCAATGGATACAAACTTCAATACAGAATTAACCAGGTTGGAAAAGACCTCAGAGATCATCAAGCCCAACCTATCACCCAACACCATCTGATCAACTCAACCATGGCACCAAGTGCCTCAGCCAGGCTCTTCCTAAACACCTCCAGGGATGGGGACTCCACCACCTCCCTGGGCAGCACATCCCAATGGCCAATCACAGCAACCACAGGTTTGTGCTGAGATGGCTCAGCAAAGCCTGGGCAGAATTGCAGTTCCCCAGTCCCCTGCTCAGGCAGAATTCAAACTGGCCAGCAGGAGCAGGGAGGTCATTGTGCCCTGTACTCAGCACTGGTTAGGCCACACCTTGAGTCCTGTGTCCAGTTCTGGGATCCTCAGTTTAAGAAGGACATTGAGAGACTTGAAGGTGTCCAGAGAAGGGCAACAGATCTGGAGCACAGCCCTGTGAGGAGAGGCTGAGGGAGCTGGGGTTGCTTAGCCTGGAGAAGAGGAGGCTCAGGGGAGACCTTCTTGCTCTCTACAACTCCCTGAAGGGAGGTTGTAGCCAGGTGGGGGTTGGTCTCTTCTCCCAGGCACCCAGCACCAGTCTCAAGCTGTGCCAGGTGAGGAGAAAGTTCTTCCCAGAAAGAGTAATTGGCCATTGGGATGTGCTGCCCAGGGAGGTGGTGGAGTCCCTGTCCCTGGAGGTGTTCAAGAGGGGATTGGATGTGGCACTTGGAGCCATGGTTTAGTAGTCATGAGGTGTTGGGTGACAGGTTGGACTTGATGATCTTTGAGGTCTTTTCCAACCTTATTGATTCTATGATCATGGAAGGTATGAAGGTGTCTCATTTTGACCTCTTTGACAGAGAGCACAGCAGGGGTAAACACCTGAGGAGGAATTTGGTGCCTAGGTCCTGGTCTCTGTGTGCTCTATCATTTTTCTGCAGGACAATCCCATGCCCAACGAGGAAGGACTCCTGGTGCTGACTACCTAAGAGGTTGTGGAGAGACCTGGCCTGCAGGGAATTGAGAGAAGGTGGAAAACCATACAGCAGGTGTTCCATCATGCCAGTACTCAGCAGACCCCGAGTTGGAGGCAGTTTTAGGTAATTCTCTTCTGAGCCCCTTGAATCCTGCCCTGACCCTTCACTGACAGTGGGCAAAGGCCTCCAGCTCCATTTCCACCCCTCTGGAAGAGGTCCATGTCTTCATTTTCTGCAGCACACCAGAGGGGAGCAATGGTTTCCCTACAAACACACTGAGGAGGAGGAAACAAGAAGCTGCTTGTCTGGACAGAAGATTTCTGACAGCTTTTAAGCAGACAGACAGGAGCTGAAAGCCACCCATTAGCAACCCTCCTCCAAAGCAATCCCTCATGTTCTGTCATTTTGGCCTCAAATGCCATTTAGACTAATTGGCCTTTTTTTCTTCTCCCCCCCCCACTTCAGAGGCCAAATACTGCTTATGAAGCCCCTCTTAAAGCTACAGCCAGCCAATGAGATCTCCAGCACGAAGTCTTTTGGGGCTCAGAAGGTCTAATTAAAGGGATGATAACATCAACACAACTTCTGCTCCGCTCCAGGAGCTGTCATCACACACACACAGCTACCACTTTCTGCAGTTTTTATCGTGAAATCCATCAGGTTTGGCATTTCTCTGAAGTCCCCAGCACAAGGACACCCACTATTACACATGCAACTCTCAACTCTCTGATTCAACTCCCATTTCCAGCGCTAATGCTCGCAAGAAATCATGGCCAGAGCGTAACTGACGCCTCAGAAGTAGAGGATAACTCAAAGCAAAGCAGAACCACCACCATCACCACCCCCTGCCACTGTGCCCTCATTTCCAACGGCAAAGATAGGCTCAGAGTCACTAAAGATTCTGCTCAGCTCGAGGGATGTGTCAGGAGCAAGGCTCTGGCTGCAGCTAATCCACTGAAAGCAGCTCCAAAGCTTCAAAGGGAGGGGAGAGGTAGGCTGAAGACAAGGAAGAAATTCCTGACAGCGAGCATGGTGAGACCCTTTCAGGTTAATCCTCCCCTCTCTGGGCTTTCTCATCCCTGGCATCTGCACCTTCACAAGGTGACTACCTTCTGGGGTGTCATAGCAGCACCTCTCCTATGGGGCCAGGCTGAGGGAGTTGAGGTCGATCAACCTGGAGAAGGGAAGGCTCCAGGCAGACCTCAGATCAGCCCTCCAGTACCTGAAGGGGGCTGCAGGAGAGCTGGGGAGGGACTTCTGACAACAGTGTGTTGTGACAGGATGAGAGGCAATGGCTTTGAGCTTGAGGAGGGCAGGCTTGGACTGGAGATGTGAGGCTAGATGTGAGGAGGAGGTTCTTCACCATGACAGTGGTGAGACCCTGGAATGTGTTGTCCAGGGAGGTGGTCGAGGCCCCGTCCCTGGGGGTGTTTAAGAGCAGGCTGGATGAGGCTCTGGCCAGCCTGATCTAGTGTGGGGTGTCCCTGGCCATGGCAGGGGGGTTGGAACTAGATGATCCTTGTGGTCCCTTCCAACCCTGAATGAAACTATGAAACTATGAGATGAGGAAGAAATTCTTCACAGTGAGGGTGGGGAGACACTGGAAGAGGTTGCCCAGGGAGGCTGTGGATGTCCCCTCCCTGGAGGTGTTCAAAGCCAGGCTGGATGAGGCCTGGAGCAAGCTGGGCTGGTGGGAGGTGTCCCTGCCCATGACCGCTAAACCACATCCCAAAGTGCAACACCTCCACATTGTTTGGGTGCTTCTAGGGATGGGGACTGCACCACCTCCCTGGGCAGCCTGTTCCAGTCCCTGACCACTCTTGCAGCAAAGAAATTTTTCTATTCCCCAACCTAAACCTCACCTGGTGTAACTTGAGGTCATTTCCTCTTGTCCTATCACTTGATACTTGGGAGAAGAGACCAAATCCCACCTCACTCCAGTCTCCTTTCAGGAATGTGTAGAGAGCAATGAAGTCTCCCCTCAGTCTCCTCTTCTCCAGGCTGAATAACCCCAGTTGTCTCAGCTGCTCCTCACCAGCCCTGTTCTACAGACCCTTCAACAGCTTTGTTTCCCTTCTCTGGACCTGCTCCAGCCCCTCAATGTCCTTCTTGGGGTGAGGGACCCAAAACTGAATGCAGTATTCAAGATGTTGCTGATCCAGGCAAGTTCTCCCAAGCAGCCTTCTGCAATGGGAAAGAAACCTTGTGGAGTCTCCTTGTCTAGGGACTTTCAAGACCCATCTGGATGCATTGCTGTGTGACCTGCCCTAGGTGATCCTCCTTTGGCAGGGGAGTTGGACTCTATGACCTCCAGAGGTCCTTTCCGACCCCTACCATTCTCTGATCTGGTCACCCTGTGGAGTTCTGTCCTCTTGCTCTCTGCCAGAGCCCCACTACGATCAGTCAGCAGCATCTGCAAGTGCTCTATCACCACGAGAACTCCCTTCTGCTTTCCTTTTCATTGAAACCCTCCCACAACCTCTGCGCCTTTGGCCCTTCCTGGGAGCACATAGCATTGCCTGCCTGGAGCGGCAGCAGTGGACATTTGTTTGGGTGGTTGTGCTGCTCACTTGCCAAGAAGCACCTCTGACACCTTCCTACCATTCAACACCCCATAAAAACATCAGAGGACATCATGACTTCCAGGAACAACCTCTGGACAGAAGCTGTTCCTAATCCTCCACACGCAGCACGCTCCCTCCCCGCCAACTTTTGTTGGCAGGTCTAAGGATCCAAGAAGATGATCCTCAAGAGCTTGCTGGCCTGCCTGCCTCTCCCTCTGCTTGCAGGCAGGGCAGGTAGTGGTGGAGCAGCAAGCCCTGGCACTGGTTGTACCAGCACACAGCTCCCATTATTATCACTGCCATCCACACGCTGATATCCCTCCAGCAGCGTGAACTCGGCTGACCTCGCTTGGCTGATGAGCTCACAGCCTGGAGAGGTATGGCTGCAGGCCAGTGAGAAAACAGATGTCTGCTACAGACACCACTCATTGATACTTTATTCCCATCTATTATTTATTTCATACATGCTCCAGGTCAGTTTGGGTTCTGTTATTGGGAACTCTGCACTAACTGTTTTATTAACAAGGTCTGTCTGAGAATAACTGCAGAGCAGAAGCCAGCTGGAAAAGATCATTCAGACAAGCATTAACTCAACACTGCCAATCCACACAGCACATGAGAACTCTCAGAGAATGGTTGGGGGGTTGGGAAGGACCTCTGGAGATCATCCAGTCCAGCACCACTTAACAGGTGCACCTAGATCAGGTTGCATAGGAACACATCCAGGTATCATAGTATCATAGTATCAGTCAGGGTTGGAAGGGACCACAAGGATCATCTAGTTCCAACCCCCCTGCCATGGGCAGGGACACCCCACACTAGATCAGCCTGGCCAGAGCCTCATCCAGCCTGGCCTTAAACACCTCCAGGGACAGGGCCCCAACCACCTCCCTGGACAACCCATTCCAGGGCTTCACCACTCTCATGGGGAAGAACTTCCTCCTCACCTCCAGCCTGAATCTCCCCACCTCCAGCTTCATTCCATTCCCCCTAGTCCTATCACTCCCTGAGATCCTGAGCAGTCCCTCCCCAGCCTTCCTGTAGCCCCCTTCAGATACTGGAAGGCCACAATGAGGTCATCTCGGAGCCTTCTCTTCTCCAGACTGAACAGCCCCAACTCCTTCAGTCTGTCCTCACAGGAGAGGTGCTCCAGCCCTCTGATCATCCTCGTGGCCCTTCTCTGGACACCTTCCAGCACCTCCAGATCCCTCTTGCAATAGGGGCTCCAGAACTGGACACAGTACTCCAGGTGGGGTCTCCCCAGAGCTGAGCAGAGGGGAGGATCACCTCCCTTGCCCTGCTGGCCACACTTCTGATGCAGCCCAGGATCTGATTGGTTTTGTGGGCTGCAAGTGCACACTGAGAGCTCCTGTTGAGCTTCTTGTCCACCAGCACCCCCAAGTCTCTCTCCTCAGGGCTGCTTTCCAGCCAGTCCCTGCCCAGCCTGGATTTGTGCCTGGGATTGCCTCGACCCAGATACAGGACCCAGAGCTTCTATAGGCAGTCTGCTTCACTGCCCCATCACCCTCAAAGGAAAGAAGTTTTTCCTCAAGTTCATTTGAAACTGGAGATCAGCAGCATGGTTATTTTGGTCCTGATTCTCCTCAGCCCCAGTTCTTCATTTGGGGGTACAACTGACCTGCATCTCCTCCCTAGCCACAGGAAAGCACCTGGACTCACCTACACCGGTTTGGTCCGTTGGGGTGGCCTAGGCTGGGGGATATGGTGGGCATCTTACTCTCCCTGTGTTCCAAAGCAGGAATAGAATAGAATAGAATAGAATAGAATAGAATAGAATAGAATAGAATAGAATAGAATAGACCTCAAAGATCATTGAGTCCAACCTATCACCCAACACCATCTCATCAACTCAATCATGGCACCAAGTGCCTCAGCCAGGCTCTTCCTAAACACTTCCAGTGATGGGGACTCCACCACCTCCCTGGGCAGCACATCCCAATGGCCAATTACTCTTTCTGGGAAGAACTTCTTCCTAACATCCAGCCTGAACCTCCCCTGGCACAGCCTGAGACTGTGTCCTCTTCTTCTGGTGCTGGGTGCCTGGGAGAAGAGACCAACCCCCACCTGGCTACAGCCTCCCTTCAGGGAGTTGGAGAGAGCAAGAAGGTCTCCCCTGAGCCTCCTCCTCTCCAGGCTAAGCAACCCCAGCTCCCTCAGCCTCTCCTCACAGGGCTGTGCTCCAGACCCCTCCTCAGCTTTGTTGCCCTTCTCTGGACATGCACAGCACCAACAGAATTCATAGCAACTTCCCCACAATCCTCAGTGGAAACCAAAAGTCAGGCCAGGTGTGCCTCAGGTCCCTCTCTGCCCTGCCTTGCAGGGGTGAGGGCTGGGGAGCAGCCTGTGTGAACACAGCCAGGCAGGTATCACCACAGACATTGTCCTTGATCCAGGGATAATTGATGGCCAGGCCATTAGAACAGAGATTAATGCCACAGGGTCACAGAAGACAGTGCAGAAGGGACCTTGAGGTCATCTAAATCCACCCAAGTGCCCCACAGAAGGCTGCATTTTGACAGGCAGTTGACTCCTCCAAGCCAAGAGGGAAGCTTCTCACCAATGTTTTAAATGAAGACTTTCTTTGGCAGACCACAAAATCCTTCAATTCACTTCTCTCTCACACACACACACACCCCAAAAAAGGTCTCTGAAGGCATCTTTTTTCCTCCAGGTGTTTTCAAAACAGAATCAAAGTGTTTTTAATGTGCCAATCAAGAGGCATTTCTGAGCTTCTGGGTTGTTTCTAGCAACAGAATCTCGAGGGCGAGAGAAACGCGAGGGGGTTATTCTCTCCTCGGCTTTGAGCTCTGTGGACTGCCAAGACATTTGAGATGTTTTCATTACACATATAACAATAAGTGAAACAGATTAAGATTGCCAGCAAAAGAAAAAGAAACAATTCCATAGGGTTCTTCCAGTTGGCAAAGGCCTCTCAGGGCACTGAGTGCAATTGTCAACCATCCACACCGCCGTGGCCGTTAAACCACCACCCTAAGTGCCACGTCCGCACCCCGGACACCTCCAGGGATGAGGACTCCACCACCTCCCTGGGCAGCCTGTCCCAGTCCCTGACCACCCTTGCAGCAAAGAAAGTTTTCTCCATCTCCAACCTAACCCTCCTCTGGCACAATTTCAGGCCATTTCCTCTCCTTCTATCACCTGAGACGAGGGAGAAGAGACCAGCAATGAGGTCTCTCCTCAGCCTCTTCTTCCCCAGGCTGAACACCCTCAGCTGCTCCTCCCCAGCCCTGTTCTCCACACCCTTCCACCGGCTTTGTTGGGCTTCTCTGAACATCCTCCAGCACCTCAATGTCCTTCTTGGAGCACAGGTCTCAAAACAGAATTCAAGTCCTCACCAGGGCTCTGTTCAGCACTCATGGGGCACAGACTCTGTCCTGGTCCTGCTGGCCACACTATTGGTGATCCAGGCCAGGATGCTGTTGGCCTCCTTGGCACCCTCAGGATACCAGTGGGCTAGGGGATCTACTGTGGAACCAGTGGAGCAGTAATCATAGACTCATCAAGATTAGAAAAGACTTCTAAGAGCATCAAGTCCAACACCTCCTTGGCCACTAATCCATGTCCCAAAGTGCCATCTCTGCACTTCCTTTTGACCCCCCTCTAGGGATAGGGACTCCACCACCTCCCTGGGCAGCCTGTTCCAATCCCTGACCACTCTTGCAGCAAAGTAATTTTTCCTGACAGTAAGGACACTTCAAGGATTTGCTCAGAAGGTTTTTTGGTGCAACAAACACTTCCCCCCCCCATTTTTCCCTTCGCCTTGTTCCTGCCTGTGCCAAACCAGGCACCAGCTTCACCTGTGGGCAGGGAGGGAAGAGGAGCTAATGGACCTTGCTGAGCTTGACTGAAAGGTGCCACCTGAGCAAGCAGCTGGGAGGGATGATGGATGGGGCAGTGTAATGTGGTGTTTCCCTCCCATAATTACAATTTCATCATCTAATAATAATGGGGAGTGATTGATTGTGACCCTTCACCACTGGAGGCTCTGGGTCGTTAGGAGGAACTGATTGATCGCTGGAGCTGGCCACGTGAGGCCCTTCCACTGCTTCTCAGAAGAGGGATGAAAGTCTCTTTAAATAAATAACACCTTAGAAGGTCCCAGATCACTATCAGGAGACTCTCATTGTGTCAGTCAGCAGAGAAGGAGGTTGCTAGAAAGCTGCCTCAGAAGGCATCAGTTGGGTGCTGTAAGTCTGCGGAGATCTCTCTTCACCATAGTCAACCACCAAGAGAGGAGAGAGACACAGATCAGCAGAGATCATCTCCTCAGGCAGCAGAGAGGCTGTTTCAGTTGGTGGCTCTGGCACAGGAACAGTCTCTCCTCTCTGACCCCTCAGGAGGGCAGTCCTCAGATGGGATTCATGTTGGCTTTAGTGCTGAGGCCAGGAGTCCACCTTTGATTGCAAGCTCTGCCACAGCCCCTTGGCACTTAGTGATGCAATACCTTGCCTCTGAGTAGCACAGGCTTTGGGAACAAGGAGGGATGAAGGATCAGGCCAGGCTCTTCTCAGTGGTGCCCAGAGACAGGATGAGGGGCAACAGGCACAAACTGGAACCCAGGAGGTTCCACCTGAACAGGAGGAGAAACTGCTTTGGTGTGAGTGTGCTGGAGCCCTGGAGCAGGCTGCCCAGAGAGGTTGTGGAGTCTCCTTCTTTTTAGGGTCTCCTTCTTAGAGTTCCCTTCTTTTTAGGGGCTTTTTAGGGTGTCAGGTAATGATAGGACTGGGGGGAATGGAGCAAAACTAGAAATGGGTAGAGTCAGATTGGATGTGAGGAAGACGTTTCTTCCCATGAGGGTGGTGAGAGCCTGGCACAGGTTGCCCAGGGAGGTGGTGGAAGCCTCCTGCCTGGAGGTTTTTGCAGCCAGGCTGGATGTGGCTGTGAGCAACCTGCTGCAGTGTGAGATGTCCCTGCCCATGGCAGGGGGGTTGGAACTGGATGATCCTCGAGGTCCCTCCCAACCCTGACAATTCCATGATTCTGATTCCTACAGTTCCAAACTCACCTGGCCACTGTGATCCTGAGCAAGCTGCTGTGGGTGCTGCCTGAGCAGTGGGGGTTGGACTGGATGATCTCCAGAGGTCCTTTCCAACCTCCACCACGCTGGGATTGTGTGACTGTTACACAGGGAAGTTGTCCTTCCATCCTTCAGGGGCTCAGCATGGCTGAAGACCTGTTGGCACCTCTTGTAACAGCCACAAGGACCTCATGCTCCAGGCTGCTCCCTTTGACATCCCCCTGAGAAAGCCAGCAGCTTCCCAGGTGACTTTAGGCACTGCCTGATGACAGGGCATTAATGAAGAGTGAGATCTGCTGTGAGACCTGCACTCTGCTAGCATCTGCCAGAAGTTGTTGTCAAGCAGCTAACTGCCTGTAATTGAGGCCTCAGAAGCATCTGCCCTGAGGTGAGCCACAGAGGAAGTCTCCAAATGAAGATAATAAATGTTTGTGTCACACAGACGTGAAGAGCAGCAGCAAGCTGCAATCACTCACTTGATAAATCCACCTTCAGCAGTGTCTGCAGCAGCTTTGCCTGCACCTGACTGAGGCTCCCTGGCAGCACTGGATGCCCTTGCAAGCAGTGAGGCTGCTCATGGCCCTGCACTGAGCCATGTGGTGCTGAGGGACCTACCAGACTTGGTAGAGATAAGTAATGCTGTCCTGGGGTGCATCAAGAAGAGTGGGGCCAGCAGGTCTAGGGAGGTTCTCCTCCCTCTCTACCCTGCCCTAGTGAAACTACACCTGCAATACTGTGTCCAGATTTGGGCTCCCCAATTCAAGAGGGACAGGGAACTGCTAGAGAGAGTCCAGTGGAGGCTGCCAGGATGATTGGGGGACTTGAACATCTCTGGTATGAAGAAAGACTGAGAGCCCTGGGGCTGTTCAGTCTGGAGAAGAGAAGGCTGAGAGGAGATGTGATCAATGTCTCTAACCATCTGAGGGGTGGGTGTCAGGAAGAAGGTGCCAGGCTCTTGTCAGTGGTGTCAAGAGGACAAGGAACAACAGGTACAAGCTGGAACCCAGGAGGTTCCACTTCAGCATGAGGAGACAATCCTTTGGTATGAGGGTGACAGAGCCCTGGAGCAGGCTGCCCAGAGAGGTTATGGAGTCTCCTTCTCTGGAGACCTTCAAAATCCACCTGGGTGTGCTCCTGTGTTTCCTGACCTAGGCCTTTGGCAGGGAGGTTGGACTAGGTGAGCTCTAGGGAAGCACCAGACTGCCCAGGCATTTGCTGCTGTCTTTGGAGCCTGGTACTTAGCCTAGGAGCTCTGTAGAAGCTCAGCAGATCCACTGAAGTCCCTTGAAAAGCTTCAGCTTCAGTGTGTGAAGTGAGGCTGATTTACACCAGATTGAGGATCTGGCCACTCACACTGGAATTTGATACCAAGACCAACCCACAGCATCATTCAGTGATGGTCCTGAGGTGTCCATGCCCCAGGATCACCTGAGCCAGCCCACAGCCCATGCTGGGGCCAGAGATGCAGCACAGCTGCAGCTGCACATGGCTCTGGCCCCAGCTTTTGGGTAGGTAGAATAGAATAGAATTAACCAGGTTGGAAGAGACCTTCAAGATCATCAAGCCCAACCTATCACCCAACACCATCTCATCAACTAAGCCATGGCACCAAGTGCCTCAGCCAGGCTCTTCCTAAACACCTCCAGAGATGGGGACTCCACCACCTCCCTGGGCAGCACATCCCAATGGCCAGTCTCTCTTGCTGGGAAGAATTTCTTCCTAACATCTAACCTAAACCTCCCCTGGCACAGCTTGAGACTGTGTCCTCTTGTTCTGGTGCTGGTTGCCTGGGAGAAGACACCAACCCCCACCTGGCTACAACCTCCCTTCAGGTAGTTGCAGACATCAATGAGGTCTCCCCTGAGCCTCCTCTTCTCCAGGCTAAGCAACCCCAGCTCCCTCAGCCTCTCCTCACAGGGCTGTGCTCTGCTAAATGAAGCAGTGCACTTCAGCAGGGCTGTCCTCCAGAGGCTCCCTTGGTGCTAGGAGCTCTGTGCTTTGGAGCTTCCTCCTGGCACTTGGCTTGCACTTCACTTTTCTCTTCAGCCTTGTGCCTAAAGCAAGCCAAGTGCAGTCTGACTATTCTGCTGCTGATTCTGCTGTGGGTCACCACTGAACAGGACTTGGACATAGAATCATAGAATTGTTAGGGTTGGATAGGATCTCGAGGATCAGCCAGCTCCAACCCCCCTGCCATGGCCAGGGACACCTCACACTGCAGCAGGTTGCTCACAGCCACATCCAGCCTGGCTGCAAACACCTCCAGGCAGGAGGCTTCCACCACCTCCCTGGGCAACCTGTGCCAGGCTCTCACCACCCTCATGGGGAACAACTTCTTCCTCACATCCAATCTGAATCTCCCCACTTCTAGTTTTGCTCCATTCCCCTCAGTCCTATCACTCCCTGACACCCTCAGAAGTCCCTTTTGGCCATCAGCACAGAAGGACTTCTCAGGATCTCAGGTAGTGATAGGACTAGGGGGAATGGAATGAAGCTGGAGGTGGGGAGATTCAGGCTGGAGGTGAGGAGGAAGTTCTTCCCCATGAGAGTGGTGAAGCCCTGGAATGGGTTGTCCAGGGAGGTGGTTGAGGCCCCAGCCCTGGAGGTGTTTAAGCCCAGGCTGGATGAGGCTCTGGCCAGGCTGCTCTAGTGTGGGGTGTCCCTGGCCATGGCAGGGGGGTTGGAACTAGATGATCCTTGTGGTCCCTTCCAACCCTGACTGATACTATGATACATCCCCATATCTGCCTGGTAGACCTTCATCTGCAAGCCTGCTCAGATACCAGCTGGGACCTTGAGCATTCACCTCCCCTCCTGCTACCCAGGTCCTTGCTCTGGTCCCCACTGCCCCATCTGGCTGCCTTATGCTGGGGCAGAATTAGCACAAGTGTCAGTGCCACTCCACTCTCCAAAAACATTGTTTTCTTAGCCTTTAGCCACATGCCAGTTCCTGCAGAGCAGCTTTTCCACAGGCAAAGTGCATTTTCCAGAGGAAATAATGAACATGTGCAGGGGAGAAAGGAGTCCAAAAAGTCCTCTGGGTTGTAGGTGAGTTTTCCTTGTCAGGTTTTGTGCTGGTGGTGGTTTTCAAGTTTGGCTTTGACTTAGGAGGAGCTCCCAAGCTACCTGGTCTGGTGAAACATGTCCTTGCTCACTGTAGGAGGAGCTCCCAAGCTACCTGGTCCAGTGAAAGGTGTCCTTGCTCACTGCAGGAGGGTTGGACTGGATGGAGAAGCTCCCAAGCTACCTGATCTAGTGAAAGATGTCCTTGCTCACTGCAGGAGGGTTGGACTGGATGGAGGAGCTCCCAAGCTACCTGGTCCAGTGAAAGGTGTCCTTGCTCACTGCAGGAGGGTTGGACTGGATGGAGAAGATCCCAAGCTAACCCTGGTATAGTAAAAGATATCCTTGCTCACTGTAGGAGGACTGGACTGGATGGAGGAGCTCCCAAGCTACCTGGTCTGGTGAAACATGTCCTTGCTCACTGTAGGAGGGTTTAACTGGATGACCTTTAAAGGTCATGATCCTGTGAGGGGAGAGCAAGAGCAGCTCTTCATCTCCTACAGCAGATTCTGAACACCATTCTCTGCCTGCTGGGATGATGGCTCTAGCTTAGCCAGAGCCTTGCCCAGTCCCCAGCAGCTGTGTGCCACTCACCCACCAGAGTCCTCCACCTTCATGCAGCCACATTGATGCATATCACCTCCTCCCTTCCCCCCTGCTCCTCCCTGAGCTCAGCTTTGGGAATTCATAGACTCCTAGAGTAATTTTGTTTGGAAGAGACCTTTAAGATCATCCAGTCCAACTATAAGATCAGCAGTTGCAACCCTGAGATCATCAAGGCCAACCATAACTCAGCTCTGGAGCCTGGCTGGTCACCCAAGAGGACACAGATGAGAGAGGAAGACTGTGGTAAAATCCAAGCCAGCCATAACCATATTGCCCTTGAGAGCTGTTGGTGAAGCACTGGGGAAGGTGGATTCTCTTATCCCAAAGCAACCAGTGGTGCAGTTTCAGCCCTGATGAGAGTTTGGAGAGCTGTGGCCAGTCAGCCATATCCAACTTAAATTGCACATTTGTTGTCCCAGAGGACAGGACCCAGTGGGTGCCAGCAACACTCTTCCACATGGAGCACCTCTAAGCACCCCCAGCCTGTGCAAAGGGCACAACAGCTGAGCTATCCCTACCCTGTCCTACCTCACCCACTTTCCATATCACCCTCCAGTGATCCCGAGCCTCCTGCCAGGTTCACCCTTTGAAGGCAGTGAAGCTGTGCCAGCTGAGGCTCTGCCTGCCTGGCATTTCTGGCTGTGTGCTGCCTCCTGCTTTCCCCCAGGGAGCTGTCGGAGCAGCTCTCGCTGTCTGCCCGGCTCATCTGCCAACCAAGATACCTCGCAGCAAGCCAGGCTGGCTGGAAGCAGCAGCTCCTCCCACGGGAGAAGCAGCAGCAGGATTGCTCTTGGTGGCTGTGGGTAGCAGGCTCAGCTCCTGCCGTGGTTGCAAACAAAGGAATTTGTGTGGAGGTTGAGGGCAGTGTATGCAAAGCACCCAATGCCTGGATGCTTCTCTAAATTACCTGAGTTACTTTGATCTGCAGCTGGGACTGGAAGGTTCATTAGAAGAGGCATTTGGTAATCTCTGGCTCAAAGTTGTGTTCTGTGCTTTGACCATGGAAGGGACCCAGAATACAGAATTAACCAGGTTGGAAAAGACCTCAAAGATCCTCAAGCCCAACCTATCACCCAACACCATCTGATCAACCCAACCATGGCACCAAGTGCCTCAGCCAGGCTCCTCTTAAACACTTTCAGGGATGGTGACTCCACCACCTCCCTGGGCAGCACATCCCAAGGGCCAGCTTTCTCCTCACCTCCATCCTGAACCTCCCCTGGCACAGCTTGAGACTGTGTCCTCTTGTTCTGGTGCTGCTTGCTTGGGAGAAGAGACCAACCCCCACCTGGCTGCAACCTCCCTTCAGGGAGTTGTAGACAGCAATAAGGTCTCCCCTGAGCCTCCTCTTCTCCCAGCTCCCTCAGCCTCTCCTCACAGGACTGTGCTCCAGACCCCTCCCCAGCTTTGTTGCCCTTCTCTGGGCACTGCCAGAGAAAACCCAGGCAGAGTGTGGACCCCTCAATTATAAAGCAACCCCCCTTCACCTATGAGCAGCAAAAAAAGGAAAGGTTCACCTCCAGTTCCTGGCTCTTGGATCTCCCTGAGGTCAGAGATGGGATACTGGATGCAAACTACATGTCTGATCCAGTCCTGTATGGGAGTATCCTCAGAGCTTGCTCCAGGGACCTGGAAACAAGATGAGCTTTCAGATAACAAAGCATTAGTGAAAAGCAAGATGTGAAGCAAAGCAGTGAAGCAGGAAAAGTGCCACTTCCAATAGCCAGGGCAGACATGCCTGGGACACAGCCTCAGAGAGGTGTGGAGGATCCAGATCTCCTGGATACAGGCTGTGGCCAGAAGAGCCAGGGATGCTGTGAGGCACAGCAAAGGCAGCAGTGCTCCGGGAAAGGAACTTGACAAAAGCCCTGAGAGCTGAAGGGAAAAGCCTCCTTTTGCTGTGGCTGGGGTGGGGTTGGTTTGGTTTGTTGTTTGGGGTGGGGCTTATTTTGTTTGTTTTGTTGGAGAAGGCCAAACCAGGACCTGTATAACCCACCTGGTGCTAGAAGAAAGGACAAGAGAGGCCTCAGGGAGTGAGGACCAGCTGAGGACCTGGGGAAGACCTCAGATAGAGCCTACCAGGTTTGTTCCTGGGAAGAGTTGTGCTGTGAAACCCAGGCTGGACAAAGGGACAGAGTGTATCTGGGAAAGAACCCCCTCATGGATCAGAGCAGGCTGGGAGCTGATCAGTTAGAAAGCATCCCTGAGGAAAAGGACCTGGCAGTCCTGGTGAACAGCAGGATGACCACGAGCCAGCACTGTGCCCTTGTGGCCACTGGCATCCTGGGGTGCATCAAGAAGGATGTGGCCAGCAGGCTGAGGGAGGCTCTCCTGCACCTCTACTCTGCCCTGGTGAGGCCACATAGAATCACAGAATTGTCAGGGCTGGAAGGGACCTCAAGGCTCAGCCAGTCCCAACCCCCCTGCCATGGGCAGGGACCCCTCACACTGCAGCAGGTTGCTCACAGCCACATCCAGCCTGGCTGCAAACACCTCCAGGCAGGAGGCTTCCACCACCTCCCTGGGCAACCTGTGCCAGGCTCTCACCACCCTCATGGGGAACAACTTCTTCCTAACATCCAATCTGTATCTACCCATTTCTATTTGTTTCCCTTCCCCCATCCTATCACTCCCTGACTGCCTCAGAAGTCCCTCCCCAGTTCTCCTGCAGCTCCCTTCAGATACTGCAAGGCCACAATTAGGTCTCCTCAGAACCTTCTCTTCTCCAGACTGAACATCCCCACATCTGGAATGCTGGGTCCAATTCTGGGCTCCTCAGTTCAGGAGGGATGGGGACTTGCTGGAGAGGGTACAGCAAAGGGCTACAAAGATACTGAGAGAACTGGAACATCCCTGAGAGGATTGTGGCTTTTTAGTCTGGAAAGGAGCAGCCTGAAGGGGGAATCTCACCAGTGCTGATCAATACTTCAAGGGTGGGTGTCAGGAGGATGGGACCAAGCTTTTTCCACTGGCTGCCAGTGACAAGACAAAAGGTAACAGATGCAAATTTGGACATAAGAAGTTCCACCTAAACACGAGGAGGAACTTCTTTAATTGAAGGCTGATGGAGCACTGGAGCAGGCTGCCCACAGAGGTGGTGGAGTCTCCATCTGTGGAGACATCCACGACCTTCCTGGATGTGTTGCTGTGTGACCTCTAGGTGACCCTACTTTGGCAGGGGGTTGGATTCAATGATCTCCAGAGGTCCCTTCACAGAATGACAGAATCACCAAGGTTGGAAGAGACCTCAAAGATCATCAAGTCCAACCTGTCACCACAGACCTCATGACTACTAAACCATGGCCCCAAGTGCCACATCCAGTCTCCTCTTGAACACCTCTAGGGATGGGGACTCCACCACCTCCCTGGGCAGCACATTTTGCATCTTCCCAGACACAGAAAACATGAGGAATAAAAAAACCCAGAAGTGCTCTTCCAGAAGAAGAAAAAAAAAGAGCATTTCCCTTCTCCTGTCTATTTTCTTCCCTAAAGTACTCCTTATATTCCAAGCACCTATGACAGGAATACCAGGACTGAGCTTTCAGCTAATCATGGTTTAACTTGCACATTAACAATTCTAAGGAGGAAGAGGGATCTAAACCTCTGAAAGGTGTGACTACAGATCCCATCAAGGGCAAAACATAGAAGTTGGGAAGTGCTGGTGATCTCCAGAAGCACAGAAGAGACTCTCATCTCTTGCTTTGTACAGGAATGAAGCTCGAGACATAGAATCACAGAGTCAATAAGGTTGGAACAGACTTCAAAGATCATCAAGTCCAACCTGTCACCCAACACCTCATGACTACTAAACCATAGCTTCAAGTGCCCCATTGGCCACAGCAACCCCAGGCAGTGCTGCAGGCTGGGGTCAGAGTGGCTGAGAGCAGCGAGGCAGAGAGGGACCTGGGGGTGCTGGTCGATGGTAGGCTGAACATGAGCCTGCAGTGTGCCCAGGCAGCCAAGAGGGCCAATGGCATCCTGGCCTGCATCAGGAACAGTGTGGCCAGCAGGAGCACGGAGGTCATTGTGCCCTGTGCTCAGCACTGGTTAGGCCACACCTTGAGTCCTGTGTCCAGTTCTGGGCTCCTCAGTTTAGGAAAAATGTTGAGTTGCTGGAAGGTGTCCAGAGAAGGGCAACAAAGCTGGGGAGGGGTCTGGAGCACAGCCCTGTGAGGAGAGGCTGAGGGAGCTGGGGTTGCTTAGCCTGGAGAAGAGGAGGCTCAGACCTTATTGCTCTTTCCAACTCCCTGAAGGGAGGTTGTAGCCAGGTGGGGGTTGGTCTCTTCTCCCAGGCACCCAGCACCAGAACAAGAGGACACAGTCTCAGGCTGCACCAGGGGAGGTTCAGGCTGGAGGTGAGGAAGAAGTTCTATACAGAGAGAGTGATTGCCCATTGGAATGAGCTGCCCGGGGAGGTGGTGGAGTCACCATCACTGGAGGTGTTCAAGAGGAGACTTGCTGGGGTGCTTGGTGCCATGGGTTAGTTGTTTGGGTGGGTTGGATTGGTTGATGGGTTGGACACAATGATCTTGAAGGTCTCTTCCAACCTGGTATTATTATTATTATTATTATTATTATTATTATTATTATTATTATTATTATTATTATTATTATTATTATTATTATCTAATCCCTTTTTTAACACCTCCAGGGATGGGGACTCCACCACCTCCCTGGGCAGCACATCCCAATGGCCAACAACTCTCTCTGGGAAGAACTTTCTCCTCACCTCCAGCCTAAACTTCCCCTGGCACAGCTTGAGACTGTGTCCTCTTGTTCTGGTGCTGCTTGCCTGGAAGAAGAGACCAACCCCCACCTGGCTACTTCCTGCCAGTCTGTGTTCCTCTGACTCTCTGCCCCCTTTCAAGGGAGATGTAGAACTGTCTGGGGATTCTCTTCTTATTAAGAAGGAAAAGAAGTGATTATTTTTTTTCCCCCCTTTTGCTTCCATGCCAAAAAGTTATATAAAAATAATTCATGGGCAGATTAATGAGAGAGAGAAAGTCATTAGAAATCCAAAAAAATGAGATAATTCTGCTGCAGACATGAGTGATGGTGGCAAATAAATCCTGTTTGGCTGACATGACTTAATTAGCTGGAAACATGCTGCTTGCTTAAATTTTCCTTGCTGAAGCTTTTAAGCTTTTGACACATCAATTCCCAGCTAAATAACTTAGATGTCAAAGCAGGCAGGCAGCAGCAGCAGCAGCTCCTCTGCCAAGAGGCTTCTTGAGCAGAGCACTTTCAAACTCCAGAGCTTTGGTCAGGGTTTTGGGGGGGCTGCCAGGGCATGGCACTTGATTTCTGCCTGGATCCCAGTAAGATCCAGACTGGACTTTGTTCCAGCTGCTTACTGATGTCCTCCTGACCAGCTCCTGGTGGGATGGGGAAAAGATGAAGCCAAGCCTTCATTGCTGGAAGCAGCTTCAATAGCCAGAAATACTCCATCACCGCTGCAGTGCTCCTCAACAATCATCTCAGAGGGCTTAATGAGCCTGAATTAAGTCTCACAATTAGAGCTGACTGCATAAATAGCTGCAAATAATATTCCTGGAGGATGCTCTTCACTTTTGAACTGATTTGCTCCAGTGACAGTGGCAGGCTCTTGCAATGCCATTTGGAAGCCCCTGCTCAGAGGAAGCAAAAGACCTGGAAGTCCTGTGGGACTGAATCCTGAAGTGCAGTGAAGATGGGGGAGGGTCTGGAGAACAGGGCTGGTGAGGAGCAGCTGAGGGAACTGGGGGTGTTTAACCTGGAGAAAGGGAAGCTGTGGGGAGCGCTTCTGGCACCCTACATCTCCCTGAGAGGAGTGAGGTGGGAGGTTGATCACTTCTCCCAAAGAACAAGTGATAGGACAAGAGGAAATGACCTCCAGTTGCAGCAGGGGAGGTTACTCAGCACTGGTTAGGCCACACCTTGAGCCCTGTGTCCACTTCTGGGCCCCTCAGTTTAAGAAGGACATTGAGAGACTTGAAGGTGTCCAGAGAAGGGCAACAAAGCTGGGGAGGGGTCTGGAGCACAGCCCTGTGAGGAGAGGCTGAGGGAGCTGGGGTTGCTTAGCCTGGACAAGGGGAGGCTCAGGGGAGACCTTATTGCTGTATGCAACACCCTGAAGGGAGGCTGTAGCCAGGAGGAGGTTGGTCTCTTCTCCCAGGCAAGCAGCACCAGAACAAGAGGACACAGTCTCAAGCTGTGCCAGGGGAGCTTTAGGCAGGATGTTAGGAATAACTTCTTCCCAGCAAGAGAGATTGGCCATTGGGATGTGCTGCCCAGGGAGGTGGTGGAGTCCCCATCCCTGGAAGTGTTTAAGAGGAGCCTAGATGAGGCACTTGGTGCCATGGTTGAGTTGATGAGATGGTGTTGGGTGATAGGTTGGGCTTGATGATCTCAAAGTTCTTTTGCAACCTGGTTAATTCTATTCTATTCTATTCTATTCTATTCTATTCTATTCTATTCTATTCTATTCTATTCTATTCTATTCTATTCTATTCTATTCGAATAAACTTCTTCCCTGAAAAGGTTCCCAAAGGCTGGCACAGGCTGCCCAGGGAGGTGGTTGAATCCCCATCCCTGGAACTGTTTCCAAGAGGCAGAGATGTGGTGCTGAGGGACATGGCTTAGCAGCAGCCTTGGCAGAGTTAGAGAATGGTTGGACTGAAAAATCTCAAAGATCTTTCCTGACCAAAATGCTTCTCCAGTTCTGTGTTCTGCTGGACCCAGGGAAAGCAGCACTAAGCAAAGAGCTTGGGGAGAAGGGTTTAGAAGATGAACCAATCAACCTACCTGCTGGGGCTGCCACCAGTTGCTCCTTCCCAGTGAATGGGGCTGCAGGACCCTGCAATGATCTGGAGCAGCTGTTTTAATGACATTAATGACATTAATTAATTCCTCCTGCAAATGGAGGCAGCCCTGACTGACAGGAGGATGTGAGGACTCACAATGGCCATAAGGTTTTATCCCAGCTGAAGGCACCACCACTAACACTTGACAGAGGGATTCCTCTCTCCCATAAAGAGCCCATTAAGCAAGGTGCTCAGCTCTTGCCTTGCACAGACAGCTTGGAATGATTTATAACTAATTAGTCACTGTTATTGCCTTCTTCTTAAGGTATGCATTAGGAAAAGGCTTAACACCATGATGCTTAACCACAGAGAGAAACTGGAGGATAATAAAGTTTCACTTTCAATAAAGCTATTAATGGGCAGATGGAGCAGCTGTGGGAGGGGAGGGGAGAGAGAAATAACAGGGAAGGGAAGGGAAGGGAAGGGAAGGGAAGGGAAGGGAAGGGAAGGGAAGGGAAGGGAAGGGAAGGGAAGGGAAGGGAAGGGAAGGGAAGGGAAGGGAAGGGAAGGGAAGGGAAGGGAAGGGGAGGGGAGGGAAGGGAAGGGGAGGTTCAGAGAGGAGAGGAGAGGTTTGGAGAGGAGAGGTTTGGAGAGGAGAGGTTTGGAGAGGAGAGGAGAGGTTTGGAGAGGAGAGGAGAGGTTTGGAGAGGAGAGGTTTGGAGAGGAGAGGTTTGGAGAGGAGAGGTTTGGAGAGGAGAGGAGAGGTTTGGAGAGGAGAGGAGAGGAGAGGAGAGGAGAGGAGAGGAGAGGAGAGGAGAGGAGAGGAGAGGAGAGGAGAGGAGAGGAGAGGAGAGGAGAGGAGAGGAGAGGAGAGGAGAGGAGAGGAGAGGAGAGGAGAGGAGAGGAGAGGAGAGGAGAGGAGAGGAGAGGAGAGGAGAGGAGAGGAGAGGAGAGGAGAGGAGAGGAGAGGTTTGGAGAGGAGAGGAGAGGTTCGGAGAGGTTCGGAGAGGAGAGGTTCGGAGAGGAGAGGTTCGGAGAGGAGAGGTTCGGAGAGGAGAGGTTCGGAGAGGAGAGGAGAGGAGAGGAGAGGAGAGGTTTGGAGAGGAGAGGAGAGGTTTGGAGAGGAGAGGTTTGGAGAAGAGAGGAGAGGTTTGGAGAGGAGAGGTTTGGAGAGGAGAGGAGAGGAGAGGTTTGGAGAGGAGAGGAGAGGAGAGGAGAGGAGAGGAGAGGAGAGGAGAGGAGAGGAGAGGAGAGGAGAGGAGAGGAGAGGAGAGGAGAGGAGAGGAGAGGAGAGGAGAGGAGAGGAGAGGAGAGGAGAGGAGAGGAGAGGAGAGGAGAGGAGAGGAGAGGAGAGGAGAGGAGAGGAGAGGAGAGGAGAGGAGAGGAGAGGAGAGGAGAGGAGAGGAGAGGAGAGGAGAGGAGAGGAGAGGAGAGGAGAGGAGAGGATCAACCCAAAGCATTCTATGAACCTATGAATTCGTCTTCAAGCACTTTATTAAAGCTTGCTCTTCCTTCTGACTCCTTTTCCAGAAGGCCTCTGAAGGATGGGCAGTTGGGCAGACTCCCATCAATTACCCTGCAGCGGATGCAAGCCTCACCGAGAGAAATGAAATGATGTTAATTCAGTTAGGTTAAGTGGAAATTGCCAGCTTACATAAATCTGCAACCTTCTGCAGGAGCTGCTTGGTCCAGCACTGGCCTGGGACTCCTCTGAATTTAATGATAATGAATTTTTATATCTTAAAGTGCTCTGTGTGCAGGAACCAACAGCTGCTGCTTGCCCCCGAGGGCTGGAGCAGCGTCACCGCCACAAGTGCAAAGCTTGTGGCACTGGAAAGGTTCCCCACCACTGGCTTTAAAGGGCTGAATTTGTCCTCCAGCAGCCCTGATGCAGAAGAATGGCTTCACCAACCACCAAGCCCATCTGGTTTTTGCAGCTGGACTGAGGGCCAGCCCTCAGATCTCCTTGCCAGTGCTGGTGTTTGGGGAAGGTGCACTCGACAGGACAGACCAGCCCCCACACAGCCTGACTGAGCACAGCACACAAATGTTCAGCACTCAGCAAAGCCTCTGGCTCCCAAACACAGCCCTGTGCTGGATGGGAGGTCATGTGTGTGATGAGAGCCTGCTGGCTTCAGCACATGCTTCTGGGCTTTGCTGTGGGGCCAGTATAGATGCATGGATACTAATGGGGTGGATATGCAAGTGTCAGAGAATAACAGCATGGTGGAGGTTGGAAGGGACCTCTGGAGAACACCCAGTCCAAGCCCCCTGCTAAACTAGGGGCACCCACAGCAGCTTGCCCAGGAGCACAGTGCCCAGCTGAGCTTGGAAGCTCTCCACACCAGGAGACTCCACAACCTCTCTGGGCAGCCTGCTCCAGGCCTCCAGCACCATCACAACAGAGGAGTTTCTCTTCCTGTTCAGTTGGAACCTCCTGGGTTCAATTTGTGCCCACTGCCCCTTGTTTAGTCCCTGGGCACCACTGAAAGAGTCTGGCCCCAGCCTCTTGCCCCCCACAGGTCCTTTAGCTCTTGCTGAGCATTGCTCAGACTCCCCCTGGGGCTGCTTTTCTCCAGGCTCAACAGCCCCAGGGCTCTCAGCTTTTCCTCCTCAGAGATGCTTCAAGCCCTTAGTAATCCTCACAGTCCTCCACTGGACTCTCCCCAGTAGCTCTCCATCTCTCCTGAACTAGGGAGCCCAGAACTGGTCCCAGCACTCCAGATATGGCCTCACTAGGGCAGAGAATAGAATAGAATAGAATAGAATAGAATAGAATAGAATAGAATAGAATAGAATAGAATAGAATAGAATAGAATAGAATTAACCAGGTTGGAAAAGACCTTGGAGATCCTCAAGTCCAACCTATCACCCAGCACCATCTGATCAACTAAACCATGGCACCAAGTGCCTCATCCAGGCTCTTCCTAAACACCTCCAGGGATGGGGACTCCACCACCTAAAGAAGAGAAGAGGAGAAGCTCCCCTGATTTTTTGGCCACACTCTTCTCAGTGAACCCCAGGAGGTAATCTGCCTTCCTGGCCAGGAGGGCACCTTGCTGGCTCCAGGGGAGCTTGCTATCCCCCAGCACCCCCCAGCTCCTTTCCCAGGGAGCTGCTTTCCAGCGGGCCAGGGGTGGGGAGGCAGCAGCACAGTATCACCAAGGTTGGAAGAGACCTCAAAGATCATCAAGTCCAACCTGGCACCACAGACCTCATGACTAGACCATGGCACCAACTGCCACATCCAATCCCCTCTTGAACACCTCCAGGGATGGGGACTCCACCACCTCCCTGGGCAGCACATCCCAATGGCTAACAACTCTCTCAGTGAAGAACTTTCTCCTCACCTCCAGCCTAAACCTCCCCTGGCACAGCCTGAGACTGTGTCCTCTTGTTCTGGTGCTGACTGCCTGGGAGAAGAGACCAACCCCCACCTGGCTACAACCTCCCTTCAGGGAGTTGGAGGGAGCAAGAAGGTCTCCCCTGAGCCTCCTCTTCTCCAGGCTAAGCAACCCCAGCTCCCTCAGCCTCTCCTCACAGGGTTGTGCTCCAGACCTCTCCCCAGCTTTGTTCCCCTTCACTGGACACATTCAAGTCTCTCAATGTCCTTCTTAAACTGAGGGGCCCAGAACTGGACACAGGACTCAAGGTGTGGCCTAACCAGTGCTGAGCACAGGGCACAATGACTTCCCTGCTCCTGCTGGCCACACTGTTCCTGATGCAGGCCAGGATGCCATTGGCCTTCTTGGCCACCTGGGCACACTGCTGGCTCATGTTCAGGCAGCTGTCAATCAGCACCCCCAGGTCCCTCTCTGTTTGGCAGCTCTCAGCCACTCTGACCCCAGCCTGTAGCTCTGCATGGAGTTGTTGTGGCCAAAGTGCAGCCCCTGGCTCTTGGGCTTGTTGAATGCCATCCTGTTGGCCTCTGCCCATCTGTCCAGCCTGGCAAGGTCCCTCTGCAGAGCCCTTCTGCCCTCTAACTGACCAACATCTGCTCCCAGCTTGGGGTCATCTGCAAACTTGCTGCTGACTGACTCAATCCCCTCATCCAGATCATCAATGAAGATATTAAAGGGGAAGGGGCCCAGCACTGATCCCTGGGGCACACCACTGGTGCCTGGCTGCCAGCTGGCTGTGGCACCATTCACCACCACTCTCTGGGCTCAGCCCTCCAGCCAGCACCACCACCCCCAGGTGAGGAAGCCACCTCTCCCCCCCCCTACCCTGTTGCAGGGTGGAATGAGCACCACAGGGGCCAGCAGGTGGTAAAAATAGAGCTTTTATTTCTCCATACAAACTGTATGAATGAGCAGAATTCCATTTCCCTAGAAACATCTTTCTCTCTGTAAAATTAATCTGTGTTGTACATACCACAAAATACTCCATGGCCTTGGGATTCAGGTTTGTGAGGGGGCCTGGGGGGGGTTATGTGTTTTGGGGTTTGGGTTTGTTGGGGTTTTTGTTTGTTGTCTTCAAGTTTTATTCTTTTCCTTACCACCTGGCTACTCCCCAGGCCCATGCCCAGGGCCAACACATCCCTAGGAGCTGCACTGCACCTCTGGGCTGAATGAAACTCAGCCATAAATTGATGGTAAAATGGGGCAGGAAAAAATACAGAAAAGGGGAAAAGTGTGAATAATTAAAACAAACAAACAAACAAACAAAGCCAAGGCTCTTCCAATCACACCTCCAAGCTCCACCTCCACCAAAAGCTGCTTTTAGTGAAGATGAGGAGGACAACAGCTCTGATTCCAGCCAGAGCAACCAGCTGCACACCCTGGACAATTCACCCTCACTGCCTTGCTTGTCCAGGCCTTGCCAGGAAGAGCCCAGAGCAGACTTCACAAGGCAGGGCCTTGAGGCAGGGCTGACCCGTTGCTGCAGGCTGGAAGAGTTGTTCCTCACACTCTGCATCTCTGCTCTCCAGGATTGCTCTGTCAGAGTGTCCTGCAGCAGGGCTTGGTGACACAAAAGCAGCCCCCACTCGGCTGCAGAGCCCAGAGAAGCACTGGGATGGCAAGGAGGTGGTTCCAAGGAAGCAAGAAGGAAGAGGGATGGGAGGGGGAACCTCCCAGGCAGGCAGGTGTGCTCCAGAAGGCAGCCCGTGGGAAGGAAGCCACACCAAGGCTGTGTGGTGGAAGGGCTCAGCCAGCAAAAAC
The DNA here is from genome assembly GCF_026170545.1 of Melanerpes formicivorus. Classification (NCBI taxonomy): domain Eukaryota; kingdom Metazoa; phylum Chordata; class Aves; order Piciformes; family Picidae; genus Melanerpes; species Melanerpes formicivorus. Next base: position 752,889 of record NW_027142499.1, on the reverse strand, counting down.
TCGTGGGGATGTGGCACAGCCACAGCTGGGAGCTTACCCAAAGGCCAAAGGGAGAGGATGAGCTTCTTTCCATGCATTGCATAAGCCACTTTGTAGGAAGACTGAGGTTCTGAGAACCAAAAAATCACTCTTTTCCACCAGGAAGCATTTTCCTCTCCCTCCTCACCCCCTGCAGACCCTTTCCCTCAGCTGCCCAACAGCAGCAGGGGCTGTGATAAAGCAGATACACTCCTGCACTCATCACCTGTCCTGGCAGCAGGGAACAGAGCAGGGACCTGGCTGGAGCTAAAGCCAAAGCCCCCAAAATGCATAGATCTGAGCACCACTGGAGTTTGCAGCTGCACTTTGCAGGGCAGGGCTTGTGTGTGTCCAGCCCTGCAGGCCCCACACTCTGGGACCTCTGGAATTGGGGCTGTTGGTCACAAGGGTCACTTCCTTGCTAGGAATGGCTCAGGGCAAGCAGCAGAGGATGTGCCAAACTTCCCCTGCTTGTAGGAGGTTGTGCCTGGAGGTAAGCCCCAAGGAGGGATGTTGTGCATCCTGCTCACAACAGGTTTGTTAAGCAGCCCCATCCCACAGCATCTCCTTTCCTTGAGGACACCCCAGTGCACTGCATCACCCCTGGCAGGGGTGCAAATCCCTAAAGCCCTTGAGAATGGCACTGCTGAACCAAGCCAAGAGCACTTAGGTTCAAACAAAGCACCGATGGGCAGCCCAGGACCTGCAGATCCCTCCTGCAGACCTGGAGGTGGGTCTGCTCCTCACTGCATCCACCCAAGCAGGACCAGCTCAGGACCCAGAGAGGGCAGTCCAAGCTCCCAAGTGCCTTTTCATCATCCAGCAGCCCCAGAAGAGCTGGAAGGGGGCAGGTACAATGAAAGCAACACCTGTGAAATGCCACTGGAAGCATCCCCCCACGGCCAGGCATGGCTCAGCAGCGGTGCTCAGAGGTGGTTTGCCACGGGTGGACTGGGGAGAGGTGCAGGACACGCACTCACAAAGGCAATGCAGGAGAAACCAGAGCCTTAGCTCACACATGGTCTGGGCTGCCTCTTGGGTGGGCTTGCTGGTTGCAGTTGTGCTTCAGGTAAGTGATGAGTCTGACACCAGGAGCTTCGTCCAGCCAGCCCCGGGCTCAGCGTGGTCCTTCAGTGCCGCCCCTGAGGTGCCTGGGGTTTTGGTGCCCAAAGCAAGCACAGCCCTGCTTCAGTCCAAAATTCAAGGAGCAGATCATTTCTGCTGCCACTTTGCTCCCAAACCACGCCAGTGGAGCTAGCAGAACCTCCAGCAGTAATGGTAAGTAAGGCACTGGGGACACAGAGGGTTTACCAGAACCTCCTGAGCACACAGCCAACCTGTCCCAATGCCCCACAGCATTTGCTGCTACCTGAGGGGAAGGATCTCCTGGCTCTTGTACTTGACTTGATGGTTAACTGCTCAGAGCCTCCTGTCCTGCCTGGCTGCCACCCCTGTGCTAACCCAGAGCCTCAGGGAGGTACCTGGGTGTGCCTGGGCTGCCAACACCACCCCGATCCAAGTACAGCCCAGACTGCCCTCTGCTTTTCTCCAGGTTGGCAAAGCAGGGCTCCCACCTGGCTCTGTGCAAGTGCTGCTTCTTGGGAGTGACCAGGGCTAGGGGGCTGGACCAAAAGCAGTGGGAATGAAGAGAGCCAAGGCTGATCTCCAGTTTCATGCACTGGGAGCTGCTCTGGCAGCTGTGGGGCTGGAGGCAGCACTGCCTCTGCTGTGTCCTGGGACACCCTCCCTGCTGGGGATGGCACCAGGCAGAGGTATGGGGGTTTCATGTGGCTCCACTGGTGTCTTGGGTGGGTGGATGCTGCTCCCCACACTGCCACTGCAGCCACCTCCCAGCAGCATGTCCTTCTGCCCAGTACCCAGCATGGCACAGGGACACACATCTGTCCTGAAGTAAGGATCTCAAATGCATAGAGGAGTGGTGGGAAAGAGCCTCCCTGACCGAAGGCAAGGTGGAGAAGCACAGTGAGGAGGCAGCTCTGCCCATTCAACAGGCTCTGCAGCCTCTCCACGTGTTACCCTCCCAGCAGACCCTGGAGCAGGAGCTGGATGGCTTTGAGGGTCCCTGCTGCTGCTCAGCAGAGCTACATGGCTGGCAGGGACATCCAGAACGTTAGGGGTTGGAAGGGGCCTCAAAAGCTCATCCAGTCCAACCCCCCTGCCAGAGCAGGATCACCCAGAGGAGGTCACACAGGAGCACATCCAGGTGGGTTTTGAACATCTCCAGAGAGGGAGACTCCACAACCTCCCTGGGCAGCCTGCTCCAGGGCTCTGGCACCCTCACAGCGCAGAGGTCTTCCCTTCATGTTTAGGAGATGCCCAAACTCCTCCTACCCACCCCCAGAGAAATCCCCCACGTGGGGCTGTGGGACCCAGCAGCAAAGCTGCTGTGGGGCTGAGGGAGCAGGAGGAGGGGAGCAGGAGGAGTGGAGCAGAGGCTGGGCCCACTGGGCTGGGGAGAGCAGGGTTTATGAAAGGCCAGATACCCGTAACAAAAATCAAGGTGTGCTTTCCCTCCCTCCCCTCCCTCCCTCCTTCCCCTCCCCACCCCTTCCCCTCTGCCACCCTCTGCCTTGCTGGGCTCCTTTTGCAACACACATTTGCCTCAGGGTGGGGGGGGTGGGGGGGAAAACCCAACATAAAATGGAAGCACCTTGCCCCAAACCAAAGCAAACCTTCCAAAGAGGAAGGAGGGGGGATGGTGGTGGTGGTGTGGGAAGAACACAAACCACCAACCTGAAACAACAAACCAAAGCAAACCCCCAGCCCCTCCCCCCACCAAAAAAAACCAACAGAAAGGCAACAAAAGAGCAAACCAAAACCAAAACCACCAACAAAAAAAATCACCCAGGGCAAAAAGGGTTAAGAGTTAAAAAGGCTGTGGAATGTTAAAGAGGTTACAGGGGGGCTGGGGTGCTAGCCAGGGGGGTTAGGGGGCAGCTTTAGTGAATTAATTGCTTAGGAATTAAAAATAAATTATTATAAAATAGCTTTCTGTACATTTTACATACATATAAGAGCTCCTCAGAGAGGCCAACACCCTGCCGGGCCAGCAGGAAAAGGAAGCAGTGACAGGGGATTCGGAGGCTGGGGGGTTTCTGCTCTCTGCCCCACCCCCCCCCCCCCGGGGCAGCCTCAGTCCCAGCCAAAGTCCTGCCCTGTCATCTGGTAGAACTTCATGTTGAAGGGCCGGTAGAAGTCCCTCAGTCTCTGCACCACCTCCCGGTCTATGTCAGGGTGGGTCCTGCCTTTGGTCTTCCCCAGGCAGTGAGGTTTGCTGCTGCCTTCCGCCTTCTTCAGGCAGGGGAAGCCCTTGGTCTTGTTGAAGTAGAAGTGTTTGTCGGTGATGATCCTCTTGAGGCCCAGAAAGTCCTGGACCCTGCCCAGCTCCCCCGCGGGGTCGCTGATCAGCCTCTCCCCGCTGACGAAGAGGATCTGCCCGAGGGGGAAGTGGAGCAGCCAGTTCTCCAGGTGCTTGGCGTAGATGCCGATCTGGATGGCGCTCCAGGAGGTGTCGATCAGGCCTGTAGTCCTGTTTTTGAAGGTCAGGCTCTCAAAGGTGGGGATGTCAGGCTTCTTGGAGAGCGTCTGGGTGTAGTCCGAGATGGCTCTGGTCACCGGGTCCCGCACCACCACGATCAGCTTGGTGCCCTTGGCCATGGAGGAGATGCGAGCCGGGGCCTCCTTGGTGACGAAGTAGCTGGGGGTCTTCTCCATGGTGATCTGCCCCTCCAGGGTCCTGGGCATCAGGTCCCTGAGGACAAAGCACACAGACAGGGGTCAGAAGGGCAGGTCCAGTCAAACTGACTGGGCAGATGGGCAGAGGCCAACAGGATGGCATTCAACAAGTGCCAGGGGCTGCACTTTGGCCACAACAACCCCAGGCAGAGCTACAGGCTGGGGTCAGAGTGGCTGAGAGCTGCCAAACAGAGAGGGACCTGGGGGTGCTGAGTGACAGCTGCCTAAACATGAGCCAGCAGTGTGCCCAGGGGGCCAAGAAGGCCAAGGGCATCCTGGCCTGCATCAGGAACAGTGTGGCCAGCAGGAGCAGGGAGGTCACTGTGCCCTGTGCTCAGCACTGGTTAGGCCACACCTTGGGTCCTGTGTCCAGTTCTGGGCCACTCAGTTTAAGAAGGACATTGAGAGACTTGAAGGTGTCCAGAGAAGGGCAATGAGGCTGAGGAGGGGTCTGGAGCACAGCCCTGTGAGGAGAGGCTGAGGGAGCTGGGGTTGCTTAGCCTGGAGAAGAGAAGGCTCAGGGGAGACCTCATTGCCTTCTACAACTACCTGAAGAGAGGTTGTAGTCAGGAAGGGGTTGGTCTCTTCTCCCAGGCAACCAGCACCAGAACAAGAGGACACAGTCTCAAGCTGTGCCAGGGGAAGTTTAGGCTGGAGGTAAGGAGAAAGTTCCTCCCAGAGAGAGTAATTTGCCATTGGGATGTGCTGCCCAGGGAGGTGGTGGAGTCCCCATCCCTGGAGGTGTTCAAGAGGGGATTGGATGTGGCACTTGGTGCCAAGGTCTAGTCATGAGGTCTGTGGTGCCAGGGTGGACTGGATGATCCTCGAGGTCCCTTCCAACCTGTGTGACACTGTGTGAGGCGAGCAGCAACAGCCGCCTGGGCAGGGAAGGGCTGCTCTCCCTGAAATGCCTGCACAGGCTGCTCAGCCCCTGCAGATAAACCCATTTCCCATCGATTTAGGGCTTAGGGAGGGATTATTATTAAAGGCCACTGTATTAGAAATCCAGCTGAGTAATCTCCCAGTTATCCATGAGTGGATTAGCTGAGCTGCACTCTGCACCTGGAGTGTGGCTACATCAACCGCACCAGCTCCAGACCGGTCAGGATAAGCCCTGAGCCGTGCCAGGCAGCTTTCCTGGCTCAAGGCAACACCAGGCAGCCCCCAGCCCCAGCTCCCAGCTCCTTTTCCCCGTGGGAAAGAGAGGAATGGTGCAGTGGGAAAGCCGGAGCTCACTGGAGCACATCCACCTTGGTTTCCCTCAGCATCTCCAGCGCGACACTTCTCCCGGTTCAGGCAAGAGGCTGCAGCTTGTCCCTGGCTTGTCAGCAGCAGCACCTCACCCTGCTGCAGGAGTCTTCTTGCAGCCAGCTTTTCCCATTCCCCATGGCTGTGCAGGCCTGGTTCCCTGACACACAGCACAAAGATCATCAAGAGGCACCTTCTGCACAGCCCAATCCAGCCCCCAGTGAGGACAACCTCCCCCTTGCCCTGCCACACAGACCACAGCAGGTCAGGACAGGGGATATGACCACAGAGGAGACACCCCCAGCTCCTGGGCAGGATGCACCCTCACTACATACCCTCAAAACCCAAAGCCTTCAGCAATCCCACCCTGTTCTCTGTTGCTAATGACCCATGGGGGGGGGGGGGGGGGGGAAGCTTGCACAAATGATGGAAGCAGCACTAAAAGTCATTTTCCCCTCTCCTTCAGCAGGCAAGCCTCAACGTTTCAGACCATTGGCCAATTCTGTCCCTTTATAAGCCAAGAGGACTCATTAGCTCTGGCTTGGGAGACAGTTCCAAAGACAGAAATCAAGGGGGAAAGGCAAGGAGGGAGCCAGTCACAAAATGAAAGCCATAAAACTTGCCTATGCTCACAGAGCATCCTCCCAGCCCAGAGAACAGGCAGGCAGTTGTGAGCTGCCAGCCTCAGCCTCTCCCTTCAGACACAGGGCACTGCACACAGAGGCTGCCTGCTCCCTGAGGACCAGCTTCTCCTTTACTGCTTTTATTACTGCTCCAGCAAAGGTCACCATGGGCTCTGGCAGGGAAAAAACCAGAGCCACCAGTAATTTGTGCTCAAGCCCAATGGCTGTCCTGATTAAGAAGCCAAACAAGAAATATTGAGGCACCTGCTCTGAGGCCAAACAGTAGGAAAACCAGGAATGAGAGGTCTGATTGAATCCAAACTCATCCCATGCCTACCTACCAGTGGCTATTTGTGCAACTGCTGCTTAGCTCACTTGGTGCCTGGCATTCTACTTCAGCAGCTCCTGGCAGGAGCTTTATGCAAGGTGCTTACTGGCAAGGGGCACCCAACAGCTACACCTCTGTGCTCAGGGGCTGCCCAAAAGCTCCTTCTCCACAGGTCCATGGCAGGAGATAGTTCCCATAGGATCACAGAATTGTCAGGGTTGGAAGGGACCTCAAGGCTCAGCCAGTTCCAAGCCCCCTGCCATGGGCAGGGACACCTCACACTACAGCAGGTTGCTCACAGCCACATCCAGCCTGGCTGCAAACACCTCCAGGGATGAAGCTTCCACCACCTCCCTGGGCAACCTGTGCCAGTCTCTCACCACCCTCATGGGGAAGAGCCATGCCAGATCTGTTGCTGGAAAAAGGGGCAGTGGACAAACCAGACTGTGGAGGAAGAAGATATCAGCTTGGGGAAGACTCCAGCCCTGCCCAAGGGTGGTGGCAAGCCCTAAGGCTGTGATTTCCAGGCCATGCAGATGGCAATGTTGCTGCTGCTGCCAGCACCTGGGACACGAGAGCTTCTGGAAGCCAGGAGCCAGCCTGTGCCAAACACCCAGCAACCAAAATAAAACTCTGACTAATCCCTCCCCTCTCTGGCCAGCTCCACAAACCTGTAAGCCCACTGCAGAACAAGCAGTCAGTAACACTGAGGGCAGCCCTTCAACCTCTGCCGGGCTGCAGTGGATTTCGCCACTGCTCATTAAGCGGTGTCTCCTTTTATGGCCACACTAAATCCCAGCCCTGCATCCTGCCTGGGCCACTGACCACCTTCCAGCCTGATTTAAGAGCATGGTTTCAACCTATCCAGTCTGCAATGGCCCTGGGACCTGCCCAGAGAGGAGGTGTGCCGGGGCTGGCCACGCTGTGCTGAAGCCCTTCGGCTTTGGGTCAGGGCCCTCCCGTTGCTTGCCGTACAAGGTCCTGCACCTCCAGATCAGCTTCTCCTCCAGGACTGCCACAGTCAGTATTTATCCATCTCCTGGGAATGATGCAAGGCTTGTTTTGCCCTCCTTGCACAACAGAGGCAGAGGGTAGGGCCAGGCCATGAGACAGGAGGAAATTGCTGGGGGTGGAGGTGCTGAGTCAGTTGATCTGGTTGGAGAACACAGGCTCTTAATTAACATTCCAACAGCCAGGAGTGCACGGCATGGAGTGCTGCAAGGAGCAGCTCTTGGCCTAAGAGGCATCCACTGGCCCAGGGTCAGCCCAAGCAGCACCTGAACCCACAGTCTCACGGCTGAGGACACCCAACACGCTTTGCTTTCAGCAGAGCTGAGAGCATTCAGTTCTGTCCAGGCCTTCAGAACTGGGAGGTGCTGAATCCTTGGCCTCTGCAGAACATCACACCAGTGACCCATCAGAGCAACAGAAGCAAGACCAGGCACGTCACTGACACTGCTGCTGCTGCCTGGCTTGGTCAGCACAGGCTCAGAGAAGTACCATCCATGCACCAGCACAGAAAGGGTGGCTCCCAAGAAGATGGAGACTGCCTTTTGCCAAGGAGTCCCATGGCAAAGACAAGGGCTGGTGGGGACAAGGTGCTGCTGGGGAGATTCCCTTTGGACTCCAGAAGAAAATGTTGCCCCATGAGAACAGCTGGACACTGGAATCATCTCCCAAGTGAAGTGGTGGATTCCTCTGCACTGCTCAGCTTGCCAGGGTGCTGGGCCAGCTCATTTCAACTCCACCATCACTTAGAAAGGTTGGACCAGATGGTCCTTGGGGTCCCTTCCAACCTGGCATTCTGGGATAGAAATGGAGCCTTCAACCCAAGAATGAGAACTGAATCCACCAAACCCAGCCTTCAGCCACAGCTCCATCACTCTCTTCCTCCTCCACTGTACCCAGATGAGTACCAAGCACAGCCCAAAACTAAGACCCTTGAGCTGCCTCCTATGCAAAGTGGCTGAGTCAAAGCTAGGCAGCAGCAAGTGAAGCCAATTATTGTGGCCCATGGACGTGGTTTGAACCTGTGGCAGCATCACACTGAGGAAAACAAAGCTTTATTGCGTGGGTCTGTCCGTTGTGATGAACTTTCCCATGCTTTCCACCATCTCCCATCGAGGCATCAATCATCACGCTGGCAGGCAGGGAGCACAGAGCCTCAGGGGCAGGAGGAACCGGGAGTGTGGCTGCCCTGAACTCACACAGGTGGCAAAGTCACCAAGAAGCATTTACTGCCAGCCAAACCCCCAGTGGGGGAGAGCAGCCTGGCACAGCATGCTGGGGGTACACACCGGGGGAAGGAGGAACCCACTCCAGCCCCGACCGCATCCGCTCTGAGGCTCTGGAGCGGCAAGGGCCATCGACAGCCACTGCAGGAGGAGGGGAAAGGGGAGCTGTAATGGTCAGAAGAGCTCTAGCCACCAGGCCCTGGCAGGATGTAACCCCTTTGGGTCAAAGTAACAGCAGAGACCCCCGTTCAGCTCCATGGTGCAGCCCAGCTCAGCCCTGGGGCAGCTTGTGGAGTCCTGGATTTCCCAGCAAGCTCCACAGGCACATTGGAGACCTGGGCAGCTTCTGCCCCTGCTGTTTGGGGTGAGCCAAGGGCAGAGGTGCAGCTACCACCACTGTCCATAAGGGAGAAGAACAGGAGGTGCTAAAGGGAGCCAGGCTGTGGGAAAGGGGCAGCTGAGCTGAGCCCTTGGACAAAAGCTGCTCCACCAGTCAGGACAGGGCTGGATGCAGACACCAGCAAGGGCTGCAGCAGATGCTGGAGTGGGAAATAAAGATAGTATGAAAAGCCTGGCAAGCAGTCACTCCTGCCTTGTTATCCTCCTGCCCTCTGGCAAGCTGGAGTTCAAAGACCTCTGGAGCCAGCATCTGCATCCAAATCATCCCAGCTCATTGTGTCTACAACCTGTCTAACCCTTCCCAAACCCTGAGTCCTTCTGGCCTTGAGAACGTCCTGCAGCAGAGAGTCCCAGCACTGAAGCACCGTCTCAAAGCACCATTTGAGCCCTCTCCCTGCAGCCCTGCTCGGGAAGGACCAAGGCACCTGCTCTCTGAGCATGCAAAAAGGGAAGGCAGGCCCAGGAGCAGCCTCTCAGCCTCCCTTACCACCCACCCAGCCCAGCGCTGCCGGGGCTCAGCACTGCCCTGCCGGGGCTCAGCACTGCCCTGCCGGGGCTCAGCACTGCCGGGGCTCAGCACTGCTCTGCCGGGGCTCAGCACTGCCCTGCCGGGGCTCAGCACTGCCCTGCCGGGGCTGCCTCAGCTGCCACAGCGCTGAGGGTCCCACTGAGAGGAGGGAGGTGCTGGGTGAGCCCAGCTATGAATTTTCCTCAGGCAGAGAGCAGAGCCCCCTAACCCTGAGCTATTAACATGTCAAGAGGGACAGAGGAAAAGCTTTTCCTTTAATGAGTTTTGCCTCAGCCAAGCCCACACCCTCCGTAGGCGAAGTGATAGGCTTAGCCTAAAGATGGATTGCCCTACTTTACCTATTAACCACTCAGACTAATGTAATAAAGGCTCTCCTCATGCTAACAGCCCTAATCCCCAGTCCCATGCAGCTCTGCAGCCCGCAACAGGCAGGGGTGCTACACCAAACTCCCCCAGGCTGCTGCTCAGGGGGGCACTGGCTCAAGGTGGGGGAAGTTTGAAGCTTTTCAGTTTGGGGGTTGTTTGTTTTTGTCAGGTTTTCTTCCTTGTGTCTTGTTGGGGTTTGGTTTGGTTGCTTTTCGTTGGGTTTGGGTTTTTTGGCTGTGGGGTTTTGAAGCGCAAGGTTCTGCAGTGAGAAAGCAGCTCCCAGAGCAAGATAAATGTACAAAGTGGGGCTGACAGGTGGCCACACGGTAATCCAATCCTGAAGCCTAATGCCCTTTGTGGCAGCTTTTGTCTGTGCACAGGGGCTCCAAGCTAATCTGCTGCTACTTCTCCAGCAGGAATGGTGAGGGGATGGGAGGGGGAGGGGGGAGGATGTTGAGGGGACCTCTGCAACCTGTTGCTGCCTTGCTCACCACAGGTAGCACAGCCACGTGCAGGGCAGAGCGTGGCTGCTGTCCCTCACTTTATCCCTGGGGATGTCTGTCAGTTCCCCCCCTCCCACCTTCTGTCCTCTGCAAGCACCCACTGGGATAAACCCCTCTGGGGCCTGTCAGACCCTGGGGGTCTGCAGAGGCAGCCCCGGCCGGCTGCCCACACCGAGGTCACCGTCAGGCTGCCCAGCCGAGACCGGCTGAGCTCAGGTGCTCCTGCTGCTGAACAGGAGCCCTGCAGATGAGGGCAGGAGTGTTCAGTCCTGGGGAGGCTGTCCTCATAGATCTATTCTTACCCAGCACCCACAGCCACCCAGCATGGACACTTCTGGAGTCATTCTCTCCCCACCCCAGCATGCCTGAGAGCTGGAGTGTTAAAACTGGGGTGCCCTGTGCTGCAGCACCACCACCCCCCAGCCTCAAATCCCTCCACTCCACACCCCCCTCTGCTTTGTCACAGTATCACAGTGTAACTAAGGTTGGAAAGGACCTCGAGGATCATTGAGTCCAACCTGTCACCACAGACCTCATGACTGGACCATGGCACCAAGTGCCACATCCAAGCCTTTTTGAACACCTCTAGGGATGGGGACTCCATCACCTCCCTGGGCAGCACATCCCAATGACGAACGACTCGCTCAGTGAAGAACTTCCTCCTCACCTCGAGTCTAAACCTGGCACAGCTTGAGACTGTGTCCTCTTGTTCTGAACTGCCTCAGTCTCCCTCTGCAGGCCTGACAAAGCTCTCCCAGAGGGGACAGATAGCTGGGTTCAGAGCACTTAAAAGCAAGAGAAGTGCTGCTGTGGTCAGGATAAAACAGCAGAGCAGCTGGGTGCAGCTACAAGATGAAGACAGGGGAGAGCTCCCAGCAGTGCCAGGAGTAGCTCTGCCATCAGATACAGCAACCACCATCTGTGGTGAAGAGTTCCTAAACTTCCCCCTCCCCAGGTGTTCCCTGGAAGCAAGAAATGAGGAGAAAGGAGAGAAAAGTCCAAGTGTATTGGAGATCAGCTACACCCCCCCCCCCCCCAAGGTCAAGCCTCTAATCCAGAGCCATTTGCTGGGCAGCCCAGCAGTGCACACACACAGCATCCAGCCTGTTTCTGGCCAGTTTCTAGCTCAGTTCCTGAGAGGTGTTTCAAGGAGACAAAAAGTGATTTCATCCAAGGAAATGAACTCTGGCAAGATGACTGTTCCTGGGGAAACACAGCCCCAATCCCCCCTGAAGTCTGCCCAAGAAACCACAGTGATTAGATGGAAGGCTTAGGGTGAGGTGGTGAATAGCAATGCAAAAGGCAGACACAAAAGGTCTTCTCCCCTCCTGGGAGGAAAGAGGTTTTTAGTCTTGACAGGGGGCTTGAAAACCCAAGGAGACAACAAACCCAAGCAGCATGCCCCAGAACATGGTACAGTTTCGGGCAGGTGATGAATCTCTGTCTCTGGAGACATTCAGAACCCTCCTGCATGTGTTCCTGTGTGATCTCCTCCAGGTGAGCCTGCCTTGGCAGGAGGGCTGGGCTCCATGGGCTCCAGAGGTCCCTTCCACTCTGTGATTTCCTGTGGCTTCTGCTGTGTGTCTGATGTGCAGACTGGAAAGCAAACAAGCTTGGAAAAGCTCTCAAGGAGAGAAGAGCGGACGACGAGACAGGTTGAGGTCCTAGCCCCTCCCACCCTTTCCCCTTCCCTATTCTCATCCCCAGGAGAGATTTGGTCCCCCTGCCCCCATCCCAGCGTGGTGCTGCTCAGAGCTTTGCTCTGGTCAAGATCCCACCAAGGTGGTTTCAAAGCCCAGTCCACCCATGGGCTGCCTTAGATCAAACCCACGTTCTGGGAGAGCTCCACTGCTGCTTCCACCCAGCACATCCAATTCTCATCCCAAATCCTGCTGCTTCTCTGCCTCTTCCTCTCCTGCCCTGGCCCAATAACCAAAAATCTAGGCCAAGTCAGCTGAATCTAGGATCTCAAAACCAAGGAGAGGCTGGGGGTGGCATCTCCCTTGCTGGCAGCTTTGCCTTCCAGCCCACCTGATCTGCCAAGGTGATACCCAGATGCTCCCAGTCTCTGAGGCAGCATGTTGCTGTAAAAAGGCAGACAACATCAACAGTGGTGACCAGAGCAGCCAAGGGCTGGATTAAATCCACCCTAGTAGCCCTGTGCTGGCACCTGACAGCAAGCAAGACCTCTGCAATGCTATGGGAAGCACCCAGAGCATCCCCAGCGTGACCAGCATCACCAGCCCAGCTCCCTAAGGCCACCACACCTGCCCCATCCCAGCTCCCCCCACTGCAGGGCTGATCACAAAACCATCAAGTCCCAGAAATACTCCTTGGAAGCAAGGCCCTGCCAAGCCCAGGGGAAGGCTGTTAGAGTAATAAAGCATTTTAATTGCATCATGAAGCCTGCCACCAGCATCCAGCTTCCATGTCACCCACTTGGCTTTGATTCTGCTTTCTGGTGGCTGCAGCTGAGCTTGGGGGAAGAAGGAAGATGCAGGAGGAAGAAGCAGCAGAGAGAGAAGAGGCAATAGCAGATTCCTCTTTGGAGGGGGCATCCTGGGTTGCACCAAAAGAAGAGTGGCCAGAAGGCCAAGAGATGTGAGTCCCCCCCTCTGCTCTGCTCTGACCTCACCTGCAGCACTGTGTCCAGCTCTGAAGCCCCCAACACACAGAGACATGGACCTGCTGGAGAGGGTCCAGAGGAGCCCATAAGATGATCTGAGAGCTGGAGCACCTCTATTAAGAGGATAGACTGAAAGAAGTGGGGCTGTCCAGCCTGGAAAGGAGAAGGCACCAGGGAGACCTTAGAGCTGCATTTCAACATCTGAAAGGGACCTGCAGGCAGGCTGGGGAGGGACTGTTCAGAAGGGCTGAGGGGATAGGATGAGGGGCAGCAGTTTGAAACTGGAGCAGGGGAGATTTAGGTTGGACATCAGGAGGAAGTTCTGCACCACAAGAGTGATGAAAGACTGGAAGAGGCTGCCCAGAGGTGTGGTTGAGGCCCCATTCCTGGAGACATTGCAGAACAAGAGGACACAGTCTCTAACTGCACCAGGGGAGGTTTAGGCTGGAGGTGAGGAGAAAGTTCTTCCCAGAGAGCGTCATTGATCATTGGGATGTGCTGCCCAGGGAGGTGGTGGAGTCCCCATCCCTGGAGGTGTTCAAGAGGGGACTGGATGTGGCACTTGGAGCCATGGTTTAGTAGTCCTGAGGTGTTGGGTGCCAGGTTGGACTTGATGATCTTTGAGGTCTTTTCCAACCTTATTGATTCTATGACATTCAAGATTAGACTTGGTGTGGCCCTGGGCAGCCTGATCTAGTTGGAGGTGTCCCTGCTGGGGTTGGACAAGATGACCTCTGAGGGTCCCATCCAGCCCAATTCAATCTGCTGGGCTGTCTGACCCATCCCTTTGTTCTTACCACACTCTTCCCCCTTTTGCTCCAAGGACCTGTTACCGTAGCGGGCAGCCTCCCCTCTTTTCCTGAGCAGGGGAGAGGACAGCATGTGTGCCTTTGTCTGGAGAGGGAGCCCCTTGTTTGGGCTGGTAAGTTATCCAACAATAAAAGGGAATGGCTGGGAAGCAGGCTGTGCCTTTCTGCAAGGGTGTAACCTTATCCAGCCCCGTCCAGCGCCCGCCACCACGCTTACACAAACCAGATGAGGGGAATTAATGAACCTGGGGGCTGAGGGAGGAGGAGGGAAAGTGTGGGGGCCTCAAAGTCATGTTTTTCTCAGCCTCCTCGCTCTCTGCCCTCACATCTGCCAGGTGCCCTTCACCTGTTGGGGAGTTTGAGGATTAAAGCAGAGAGAGGAGGGTGTGAAGGCTCCTCTGGGCTTCAGTGGGGCCAACGAGGTGGTGGCCGTGGGTGGCATCACCACATGCCCCAAGGGAGCAGCAACATGGATCTCAAGCCCATCCTTGGCAATGCTATGAAGTTGGTCTTGGAGGCGGCTGGCTGGATAAATGCCTCTTCCCACCTCAGAGCTGAAGCTCCATACTGCCGGCCTTTGGGAGAAGCCAAAGCCTGGTTGAAAGCATGGGAGGCACATACCCTGCTTGTAGATGCTCACATTCAGATCATCAAGTCCAATCCTTAGCCCAGCACTGCCAGGGCACCACTAAGCCATGGCCCTCAGCACCACAGCTACATGGCTTTCAAAGCCCTTCAGGGATGGGAACTCCACCACTGCCCTGGGCAGCTTGTTCCAGGCCTTAGCAACCCTTTGGGGAAGAAATTGTTCTTCATGTCCAACCTGAACCTCCCCTGGCATGCCTTGAGGCTGTTTCCTCTTGTCCCATTGCTTGTGACTTGGGAGAAGAGGCCAACCCTCACCTCACTCCAGCCTCCTTTCAGAGAGCTGTAGAATAGAAAAAAACAGGTTGGAAGAGACCTTCAAGATCATCTTGTCCAACCTATCATCCAACACCACCTAATCAACTAAGCCATGCAACCAAGCACCCTGTCAAGTCTCCTCCTGAACACCTCCAGGGATGGTGACTCCACCACCTCCCCGGGCAGTCCATTCCAATGGACAATCACTCTCTCTGTGTAAAACTTCCTCCTGACCTCCAACCTGAACCTCCCCTGGTGCAGCCTGAGACTGTGTCCTCTTGTTCTGGTGCTGGCTGCCTGGGAGAAGAGACCAACCCCCACCTGGCTACAACCTCCCTTCAGGGAGTTGGAGAGAGCAAGAAGGTCTCCCCTGAGTCTCCTCCTCTCCAGGCTGAGCAACCCCAGCTCCCTCAGCCTCTCCTCACAGGGCTGTGCTCCAAGCCCCTCCCCAGCTTTGTTGCCCTTCTCTGGACACCTTCCAGCAAGTCAACCTCCTTCCTAAACTGAGGGGCCCAGAACTGGACACAGGGCTCAAGGTGTGGCCTAACCAGTGCTGAGCACAGGGCACAATGACCTCCCTGCTCCTGCTGGCCACACTGTTCCTGATGCAGGCCAGGATGCCATTGGCCTTCTTGGCTGCCTGGGCACACTGCAGGCTCATGTTCAGCCTACCACAGACACAGAAGGTCTCCTAAGCCTCACTTGCTGCAGTCCCCTCAGCTGCTCCTCCCCAGCCCTGCTCTCCACAACCTTCCCCAGCTTCATTGCCCTTCTCTGGGTCCACTCCAGCTGCTCACTGTCTGTCTTGGATCGAGGGCCCCAAAACTGCACCCAGGATTGAAGGGGAGGCCTCGCCTTTACCACCTGAACATGAGCTGTAGAGCAGGGGGGGAGCTCTCCTTGGGCTAGGAAGTGCCACCTTTCCCTCCTCCTTTCCCCCCCAACAACAGCCCAAGATGTTACAACTGCTCAGCAAAGACTTTCTCTCCTCTTTTGTAGAGCCAGGCAAGATCTTCATCAACTTCAGCAGCTCATTACAGGCCCTTCTCTTTATGTAAACACCCAAGCCTCTTTCTGTGTGTGCGTGTCCCCCCTCCCTCCATCACACTTTAAAGCTCTGAGCTTCCACTCAATAATTATCTTCACTGGGTGGGGGGAGAGGGGCAGCACTTTCCATATCAAAGGGCTGCTTTGGAGGGATTTACAATAATTTAAGATGAAGTGGTAAATATTCCATTCACTCCAGTTCATCTCCAGTAATAATCATAATCCTATTAGGAAGGTCCCCAAGAAAGTGATTGCATTCTCATCTAGCCAGCATCTATCTGAATTTCTTGGAGGGATAGGGGTGGGGGAGACCATAGGCAAGTAAAGAAGTAAAAGCAACAAAAGATGCAATTGGCAGCACCTCCCCTCCCCTCCCCCCCCAGAAGGATTTGGCCTCCATTGTCCCCACACTTCAATAGTGCTTTGCTCCCAAAATAAGAGCTTTTGAGCAGGGTGAGGGGGTGGGGCTGAAATGAGCATCTTATTCCTCTTGGTTACACGCACACACACACCCCCACCCAGCTCCCTTTCATGGCCACAGGTCCCCCCGGTGGTGCTCTGGTGACAAAGAGCAGCCCTGGCTGCTCCTGGGGAGCCCGGGGGGGGCTGGAGCAGCCTCCCCATTAAAAGCTAATTGCTGTTTCTGGGTGACTTCTCCAGAATATTGCCCAGCATCATCAGACCTCGCTGCCCACTGCTCAAGTCATGTGAGATTACTCTAAGCTGGCTCTGGTTCCCCCCTTTCCCCCCACCCCCACCCCCCCAAGATAAAAAGGCTGGTTTTGTTTAAAAGCAGAGCTGGGGGGGGGGGGGGGGGGGGGGGGGCAAGGCTGTGAATCTCATGATTTAAAGGAAGAAACAACAAAAGAACCACCCTTAAACCCAGCAGGAAACACGACTGAGCTAACTGGCAAACTGGGACTGGAGACTTCTGTCCAGCAGGTCTCAGGGCCAGCTGTCCCTGCCAAGCTGTGTGCTTCACTCCTGCGCTGGGCTGCCTCTCTGTGCACCCCACTGGAGTGTTTAACTGGAGTCTATTCCTGCAGGAGAGCCCCAGCTGCACCAGGGTCACCTCTTGCCCTCTCTTCTGGCCACCTCGACTGACTGGACAGATGGGCAGAGGCCAACAGGATGGCATTCAACAAGTCCAAGTGCCAGGGGCTGCACTTTGGCCACAACAACCCCAGGCAGAGCTACAGGCTGGGGTCAGAGTGGCTGAGAGCTGCCAAACAGAGAGGGACCTGGGGGTGCTGATTGACAGCTGCCTAAACATGAGCCAGCAGTGTGCCCAGGTGGCCAAGAAGGCCAAGGGCATCCTGGCCTGCATCAGGAACAGTGTGGCCAGCAGGAACAGGGAGGTCATTCTGCCCTGTACTCTGCATTGGTTAGGCCACACCTGGAGTCCTGTATCCAGTTCTGGGCTCCTCAGTTTAGGAAGGACATCAAGACACTTGAAGGTGTCCAGAGAAGGGCAACAAGGCTGGGGAGGGGTCTGGAGCACAGCCCTGTGAGGAGAGGCTGAGGGAGCTGGGGTTGCTTAGCCTGGAGAAAAGGAGGCTCAGGGGAGACCTCATTGCCCTCTACAACTACCTGAAGGGAGGTTGTAGCCAGGTGGGGGTTGGTCTCTTCTCCCAGGCAAGCAGCACCAGAACAAGAGGACACAGTCTCAAGCTGCACCAGGGGAAGTTTAGGCTGGAGGTGAGGAGAAAGTTCTTCCCAGAGAGAGTCATTGGTCACTGGGATGTGCTGCCCAGGGAGGTGGTGGAGTCCCCATCCCTGGAGGTGTTCAAGAGGGGATTGGATGTGGCACTTGGTGCCATGGTCTAGTCATGAGGTCTGTGGTGGCAGGTTGGACTGGATGATCCTCAAGGTCTCTTCCAACCTGGGTGATACTGTGACACCAGGGTTAAGTCCTCCCCACCTCCACTAGAAGCAGGTCACTTGGCTCTGCTCACCCTGCCATGGATGGAAGTCAGCAGCTACTCCAGGGCTGCATTCTGGAGCAAGCCCAGATTACCTTCCGTGGTGTCCCAGAGTTTACTGTAAAGCAGTAGAAACATTTTGCCTCTGTAAATTAAACAGACAAGAGCCCAAGAGGGAGGAAAAAGGAAGACTTTTAGGCATCTGCAGAGATTTCAGTATTCAGAACTCCCTCCTGGGGAAAAATAAACTCTCTGGACCACCTCTGCCTCTCACTCCATGGCAGCCAGCAGGCCCAGCAGCAACTCTTGCCTCTCAAATTCCAGGCCTGGAGTTAAGGCTGTGTGCACTAAGCTCCTCCTGCACAAAGATTTGGTAGATCCTCTTAGGGAATCACTGCAAGAAAAGGCTCTGTGCTCTTGGAGAGGCTGCTGCTGTAACACACCCTTGTACCAAAGATCACAGAATTGTTTGGCTTGGGAGAGAGACCTTTAAGATCACTGAGTCCAAATGTTAACCCAGCACTAAACCACGGTGTGCAGCACCACATTGACAACATTGCCCCCCCCCCCCCCAGGTGATGGGGACTCCACCACTGCCCTGGGCAGCTGGTTCCAGGCCTTGATAACCCTTTTTGCTCCTCATTTCCAGCCTAAACCTTCCATGGGCCTTCCTGAACTCAGCTTTACTCGCGTAGCACTGATCCTGCCCTCTGTGGGAAGCTGGAACTAGCATATGCTGAGCTTGATGTGGCTCAGCACCTGCAAGCAGAGAAACACTGGCCCCATCCAGGAAAAAAAAGGCAAAGCAAGAGAGTCAAGGTCTGGAGTTATCAGCTTAACTGATAGCTGTGGGAAGCAGAGAGGCAAACCCCCAAATGCGGCTCTGGCGAGGATTTCGCTAGCTCAGAGCAGGCTTAGGCAAAGAAAGCCTGCCTTGGAAGAGGCTTACAAGCAGATAAGCAAATCAGAGCTGCTGGGACGTCCAAAACACATCCACTGCACCCAGGTGTCCCCTGCAGCAGAGGATGTGGGGCCAGCACAGCTGTCACCTGGCTTCAGCCAACCCCACAGACCCTGATCTCAAGGGTTCGGCTTCAGCTCCAGCACTGTCTCTGGGCTGCTCCTCCAACTCCATCACAAAGCCTACCCCTCTGGCCATGCAGCAGCAGCCCAGCCGTGTCCAAGAGGCACCAGTGTCATAGTATCATAGAATCAGTCAGGGTTGGAAGGGACCACAAGGATCATCCAGTTCCAACCCCCCTGCCATGGCCAGGGACACCCCACACTAGATCAGCCTGGCCAGAGCCACATCCAGCCTGGGCTTAAACACCTCCAGGGACAGGGCCTCGACCACCTCCCTGGACAACCCATTCCAGGGCTTCACCACTCTCATGGGGAAGAACTTCCTCCTCACATCTAGCCTGAATCTCCCCACTTCCAGCTTCATTCCATTCCCCCTAGTCCTATCACTACCTGAGATCCTGAGCAGTCCCTCCCCAGCCTTCCTGTAGCCCCCTTCAGATACTGGAAGGCCACAATGAGGTCACCTCAGAGCCTTCTCTTCTCCAGATGGAACAGCCCCAACTCCTTCAGTCTGTCCTCACAGGAGAGGTGCTCCAGCCCTCTGCTCACCCTCGTGGCCCTTCTCTGGACACCTTCCAAGCACCTCCAGATCCCTCTTGTAATAGGGGCTCCAGAACTGGACACAGTACTCTAGGTGGGGTCTCACCAGGGCTGAGTGGAGCCCACTGCTCACACTAGAGCCTCTCCCCAAGGTTATTCTCACTTCCCAGCCATGGAGGCTGAGCCACAACCATCAACGTGGCAGGAGCATCGGCCAGCGCCGGCAGGAGCCAGCCATCAGCCACACACCCACCAGCCCAGCAGAAAGCCATAGCCCTGAAGTGCTCCCACACCCACCAATTTGCTCCCTTCATTTGTGGCAAGGGCACTAATCCTCTCAAAGATGGTAAAACCCCACAGGCACTGCTCCTCACCGGGCTTTTAGACATCTCTCCTCCTCACAGCTCTTGGGGAAATGCTTCCCTGCAGCAAAGCAGGAGCAGGGAGGTCATCCTGCCCCTGTACACTGCACTGGTTGGGCTGCACCTCGAGTCCTGTGTCCGGTTCTGGGCCCCTCAGGTTAGGAAGGAGGTTGACTTGCTGGAACGAGTCCTGAGAAGGGCAATGAAGTCGGTGAGGGGTTTGGAACACAGCCCTGTGAGGAGAGGCTGAGGGAGCTGGGATTGCTTAGCCTGGAGAAGAGGAGACTCAGGGGTGACCTTATTGCTCTCTACAACTACCTGAAGGGAGGTTGCAGACAGGCAGAGGTTGGTCTCTCCCAGGCAGCCAGTACCAGAACAAGAGGACACAGTCTCAGGCTGTGCCAGGGGAGGTTCAGGTTGGATGTTAGGAAGAAGTTCTACACAGAGAGAGTGATTGCCCATTGGAATGTGCTGCCTGGGGAGGTGGTTGAGTCACCATCACTGGAGGTGTTCAGGAGGAGACTTGACAGGGTGCTTGGTGCCATGGGTTAGTTGTTTGGGTGGGTTGGATTGGTTGATGGGTTGGACACGATGATCTTGAAGGTCTCTTCCAACCTGGTTTGGTTTATTCTAAAGGGAGCAATCTCCAACAGGCTGAGCCCCATGGATGGGGGGGATCTGGGATTTGGGGGAGGCAGAAGCAGGCATTGGGGTGCACAGAGCTGGCTGGCACTGCAGGCTCTACAGCTTGCTGGCCGTCACCTGGTGTCCCACAAGCACCAGATGTCCCAACCAAGTGGTATCATGACACATCCAAGAGCCAAACAATCCATGGCTACAGATGGGGCAGAGCATCCTTCTGGCTCCCCTGAGAGGACTGCACCTTGACTCACAACCTGTCACACTGGAGCACTTGAAGGCTCCTGCCCCAGCTAGGACACCAGATGTTCCTGACCCAGGTAGCCCATGAGAGCTTATCCCATCAGCCTCATCCCTACAGCACCTGCTCTTCAAGGCCCTGCTCCAGGGATTTGTTAGGTCATCTGCTGGTGGTGGCTGCTGGAGCCCAGCTAGCAGAGCACACCTTGGTTTGCACCCAAACGGCACATCTTGTGCTCCTAAATGCATGGGGAGATGGTCACTTCATGTACCCCCTCAGTCATCTGCCTGGCAGCCACATATCACTGCAATTTCTCTGTAGCCATGCTGCAAGCAGAAGATCCTCAGAAGAGGGGCTGGTTCAAGGGAAGAAACCCCTGGTTAGGTGCATTCCAGGGTGGAGAAGTCCACAGGGTCTATATGGAGATGGATTTTTCATGGCACCTACTGACTCTACTCAGCTCTGCTGAGACCCCACCTGGAGTACTGCCTCCAGTTCTGGAGCCCCTATTACAAGAGGGATCTGGAGGTGCTGGAAGGTGTCCAGAGAAGGGCCACGAGGATGATCAGAGGGCTGGAGCTCCTCTCCTATGAGGACAGACTGAAGGAGTTGGGGCTGTTCAGTCTGGAGAAGAGAAGGCTCCCAGGTGACGTCATTGTGGCCTTCCAGTATCTGCAGGGGGCTACAGGAAGGCTGGGGAAGGACTGCTCAGGATCTCAGGTAGTGATAGGACTAGGGGGAATGGAATGAAGCTGGAGGTGGGGAGATTCAGGCTGGAGGTGAGGAGGAAGTTCTTGCCCATGAGAGTGGTGAAGCCCTGGAATGGGTTGTCCAGGGAGGTGGTTGAGGCCCTGTCCCTGGAGGTGTTTAAGCCCAGGCTGGCTGAGGCTCTGGCCAGGCTGATCTAGTGTGGGGTGTCCCTGCCCATGGCAGGGGGGTTGGAACTAGATGATCCTTGTGGTCCCTTCCAACTCTGACTGATACTATGATACAAATAGACTCTCTGGTTGAGCAAGCAGACAGTGACCATTGCAGCAGCCTCTCTCTAACCACCAAAACTAGCTGGATGTGGGCAGCTGATCTTGGTACACCAAGGCTGAATGCTGAGAACCACCCACCAGATTTCCACCCAGGCCAGGACTACAAGGAGATGAACGTTATCACCCTTGTCCATATTGTCCCTCTCTCCTGGGACACTACCAAGCCATTCTAGTTCATAGAATCATTGTATGGATTGAAAGGGACCTTTAAAGGTCATTTAATCAACTGGCCCTGCAGGTAACATGGACATCTTCAACTAGAGCAGGTTGCTCAGAGCTCCAAACAACCTGACCTGGAATTTTGCTAGAAGGAGGGACACAAAAAACCCCACAAGCAACAAAGCAACCCACGAAGTGCCAACCCCAAACAAACACTGCACAAGTCAACAGCCACGGAACAAAACCAACCCAGCAAGATACAGGCAGGGGACCACCTTCCCCCTCCTTCTGGGATCATAAATCACAGCCATGCTGAGAGGTGCTTTGTGTTTTCCCTGCCCTGTTCCCTGTGCCTGCAGGGGCAGGTAAGAGCTCACTCTGATAATGCTGCCCTTTGTCTGGCCCAGCGTTTGCACAGGGAGGGCTTTGCTTGCCACCTTGCCACCTTTCTGCTCCTCAAGCCCAGCCTGCCAGTGCTGGAGCTTTTTACAGCCATGATTAGGGGAGAAAGCTTCCTCATAAGCCTCTCTCTGCCCCAAGCTCAAACTCCTCAGCTTATAACCCTGGTGGGGAGAGCATCCCCTGGCAACTCACCTGCTCTTGGTGCAAGGTTGCCCAGAGAGGTTGTGGAGTCTGTCTCTAGAGGAGTTCAAAACCCACCTGGACAACCCCCTGGGTGATTGACTCTAGGTGATTCTGCTCTAGTTGGACCAGATGTCCAGAGAAGGGCCACGAGGATGAGCAGAGGGCTGGAGCACCTCTCCTATGAGGACAGACTGAAGGAGTTGGGGCTGTTCAGTCTGCAGAAGAGAAGGCTCCCAGGTGACCTCATTGTGGCCTTCCAGTATCTGAAGGGGGCTACAAGAAGGTTGGGGAGGGACTGCTCAGGATCTCAGGGAGTGATAGGACTAGGGGGAATGGAATGAAGCTGGAGGTGGGGAGATTCAGGCTGGAGGTGAGGAGGAAGTTCTTCCCCATGAGAGTGGTGAAGCCCTGGAATGGGTTGTCCAGGGAGGTGGTTGAGGCCCCAGCCCTGGAGGTGTTTAAGCCCAGGCTGGATGGGGCTCTGGCCAGGCTGATCTAGTGTGGGGTGTCCCTGCCCATGGCAGGGGGGTTGGAACTAGATGATCCTTGTGGTCCCTTCCAACCCTGACTGATACTATGATACTATGATCTTCAGAGGTCCCTTCCAAACCCTACCATTCTGTGAGGACATGCCAAAGAGGGGCTTAAACCACTGTGCTGGGTTATGAGCCCCAAAAGGGGCTGGTGCCAGCTGCAGGCATGTGACAGCTCTGCTCCTGCTTCCTCTTCCTCACCTTGGGCAGAGCAAAGCAGAGAGGGTAGTAAAGAAACTGCTTTATTCACCCAGAAGAACCTTCCTCCAGGAACTCAGCCCTTGGGCCATCTTCTGTGTGACAGCTAAGCTGAAGCCTGCCACCTCCTCTGCAGCACAAGTGGAAGGGAGTTTGCAGGGTGGCACAGCCAGAGCCTTCAGGCAGATACACATCTCCAGGTCCTCAAAAGAGCCATGCAGGATCTCCAAAGATCCACATTCTGCTCCTGTGGGCATCCAGCACCACCTGAAGAGCAGAGGCCTTTGCAACAACAGCTCAGGAGGCAGCCAGCTTTCCCCTGTCACCAAGGTCAAAAGAAAATGGCAACGTTTTTCCCCCTGCCCACTTTGACATTGCATTCATGTCCCTAACACAGGCCAAGCACTGCTGGCAAGCTGCTGCCAACCCCCAGCTGCACAACTCCACCTGCTTCTCCAGCAGCACCCAAACCAACCACACAGCTGTGCAGCAATGAGGTTCCTCCCCAACAAGTCCTAAAGCTAAGGGGGATGCCCCCTCTGACCATCTGTAATGAACAAACTCCAAGGAGGCTGATGAGAAGGTAACCAACCAAGCAAGCACATCCTGTTGACTGCTCATTACCTGGAGCATCCCATCCAGTGGGTCAGGAGTTTAAAACTGGTTTGAAATCCTAACCACAGCCCCAACCACAACCCAAAGCCTTGGTGAGGTGGAGACTGGCCCCGGTCAGCGTGTCCCCAGCTGGGATGAGCTGTATTCACTGCAACAAAAGGGCCTGGCAAATTAACAGCCAGGTGATCCTCTCAGGGCTGAGCCCTAAGTGCATTCCCACACAAATGGGATTGTCACCTCGCCTCATTTGTTAATGGCTGTGCGATTTACACGCGTAAAGGAGCAGCACTGGAAGTGAAGATGGTTCCATGGTAACCAGACCAGGGCAGTGACCCAGAGGTATCGGGATTTTTCTCCCCAGCATCTCCAGTCAGGCCAGTAGGAGCTTCCTGAGACTCTTCCCTTTCTTTT
This sequence comes from Melanerpes formicivorus, assembly GCF_026170545.1. Classification (NCBI taxonomy): domain Eukaryota; kingdom Metazoa; phylum Chordata; class Aves; order Piciformes; family Picidae; genus Melanerpes; species Melanerpes formicivorus. The sequence continues at coordinate 729,172 of NW_027142499.1, read as the reverse complement.
TAAACCCCCAGACCAAACATCCAAGGCAGAAAAGAAAGTTCCAGGACGAAACAAAGGAAAACAAACAAAGGCAGCGTGCCCATTAAATCAATCAAGGTACCGATTGGTGGTGCCACCACGTCCCAAGATGGGACCCCAGCCATGCTGCAGGACTCAGAGTAGAGGACACCAAACCAGCCTTGGGAAGGAGTGAACTTCCCAGCGAAGGAGGGAGACAGGCACCAATTAGGGAAACATGAAGGAGCAGGTCTGTCTGCAGCCTGCCCTCCTGCCCCAGTCATGACGTGGGCTGATGATGTGGGCAGCACCAGCCAACCAAAGGCAGCCAAGAGCTCTGTCAAGAGCAGGCTCAGCTGCTGCAAGCCCAACAGATGCAAAGCACTGCTTCTAATTAAAAAGGAATTCACCTAATTAGAGACTTCACTTGGCCATACCAATGATTTGATCTAGTCCAGCTCACTGGCTCAGGCTGTTATTTAAGAGGGCTCTCCATGCTTCCCTTCCACTTCTGACTCCTTGGCTTGTCTTTGTCACCCCACCCACCACCTCTTCACGCCCCACCGGCTGCGAGGGCAGCGCCACAGCTATGGTGGCAACCAGAAAGGACACCATGGGGGCAAAACCACACAGCACCAACCTTCAGCATTCCAACCTGCTCCTACTGAGAGCTGATTCCCCCCAGGAGCTGCCATGGGGCTGAAGTATTTTAGAATAAACCAAACCAGGTTGGAAGAGACCTTCAAGATCATCGTGTCCAACCCATCAACCAATCCAACCCACCCAAACAGCTAACCCATGGCACCAAGCACCCCATCAAGTCTCCTCCTGAACACCTCCAGTGATGGTGACTCCACCACCTCCCCGGGCAGCACATTCCAATGGGCAATCTCTCTCTCTCTGTAGAACTTCTTCCTAACATCCAACCTAAACCTCCCCTGGCACAGCCTGAGACTGTGTCCTCTTGTTCTGGTGCTGGCTGCCTGGGAGAAGAGACCAACCTCCACCTGTCTACAACCTCCCTTCAGGTAGTTGTAGAGAGTGATAAGGTCACCCCTGAGTCTCTTCCTCTCCAGGCTAAGCAACCCCAGCTCCCTCAGCCTCTCCTCACAGGGCTGTGTTCCAAACCCCTCACCAACTTTGTTGCCCTTCTCTGGACTTGTTCCAGCAAGTCAACCTCCTTCCTAAACTGAGGGGCCCAGAACTGGACACAGGACTCAAGGTGTGGCCTAACCAGTGCAGTGTACAGGGGCAGAATGACCTCCCTGCTCCTGCTGGCCAAACTGTTCCTGATGCAGGCCAGGATGCCATTGGCCCTCTTGGCCAGCTGGGCACACTACTGGCTCATGTTCAGCCTACCATCGACCAGCACCCCCAGGTCCCTTTCTGCCTGGCTGCTCTCAGCCACTCTGACCCCAGCCTGTAGCTCTGCATGGGGTTGTTGTGGCCAATGTGCAGAACCGGGCACTTGGATGTGTTCAATCTCCTGCCCTTGGTCTGTAGTATCCTGCAGTCCTTCAAGCCCTTCGACATAAAGAGCAGAGAGGGCCGGCTCTGCTCAGGCCTCGGAGCACAACCCAAGTGAAATGACTTTTCCCTGAACACTGAGGACTCTGAATGAGGGCTTTTGTTATGCAGATGAAACCAAGTGTCAGATTAACAAATCAATGGGCATAAGAGATATAAAATGGGTCGCCATTGAAGCCTTTCAAATAGCCAAACATATGGATGAACCAAATGTGAATTGTAATTGACTCACCCGCACCTTTGATCTCTACACCCTCGGGTTCCCAAAGCGGCAGCCCGGCCCCCTCCGACCCCGACTGAACTGATTGGGGGATCCATTGTGAGCCCTCACAAAGTCTTTTCTCTCTGCCTCCATCTCCGGGATGGAGATGCAGCCTGGCACTTGGAAACCGAGACAAGCCAGCCCTGCCTGCGAGAGGCGGGAAGCCGGACACCCCGCACTACCCAAACGCAACCTATCACACCGAGCCCATCAGCTCTGGTCACCCCAGCCTCCATCCCCACTGCTGGCCTGTGCTCAACTGGATGTGCATGAGGAGATCACAGAATGATACAACTGTACCCCTGTACTCTGCACTGGTTAGACCACACCTTGAGTCCTGTGTCCAGTTCTGGGCCCCTCAGTTTAAGAAGGACATTGAGACTCTTGAAGGTGTCCAGAGAAGGGCAACAAGGCTGGGGAGGGGTCTGGAGCACAGCCCTGTGAGGAGAGGCTGAGGGAGCTGGGGTTGCTTAGCCTGGAGAAGAGGAGGCTCAGGGGAGACCACATTGCTCTCTACAACTACCTGAAGGGAGGTTGTAGCCAGGTGGGGGTTGGTCTCTTCTCCCAGGCAACCAGCACCAGAACAAGAGGACACAGTCTCAAGCTGTGCCAGGGGAAGTTTAGGCTGGAGGTGAGGAGAAAGTTCTTCCCAGAGAGAGTCATTGGTCATTGGGATGTGCTGCCCAGGGAGGTGGTGGATTCCCCATCCCTGGAGGTGTTCAAGAGGGGATTGGACATGGTGCTTGGTGCCATGGTCTAGTCATGAGGTCTGTGGTGAGAGACTGGACTTGATCTTTGAGGTCTCTTCCAACCTTGGTGATACTGTGAGATCTCTAGAAGGGATCTCTAGAGACCATTGAGTCCACCCCTCTGCCAAAGCAGGCTCACCTAGAGCAGGTCACACAGGATGACATCCAGGAGAGTTTTGAAAGTCTCCAGAGGAGGCTTCACAACCTCTCTGGGCAGCCTGCTCCAAGGCTAGGTCACCCTCACAGCAAAGAGGTTTCTCCTCATGTTGAGGTGGAAGCTCTGTGTTCCAACTTACACATGGGAAGCAGCAGAAGAGGCCCTGGAGCAAATGTGGGCAGTGCTGGTGGTCACTCCCCAATGACTCCTGCCACCGGCTGCAGGGTCCCTTCAGCTTCCAAGGATCTCACTGTGCAAAACCAAGGACCAGCCTTGGCTGGAGGGCTCCTGGCATGAGCATGAGCCCTGAGTGCAAAACCTGGACAGGTCTGGAAGTGCTGAAAGCTGCTCTGCCCTTCTCCAGCAGCCTCACCAGCATGTTATCACCTACACCGAAGCAGCACAACTCTAATTTTGCTGGGACGTTTCTGCAGCTACATTAACAGCAGCCTGGAGTTTAAGCTAAGCATTGTCCCTGAACTTTCACTTTTGGGGTATGGAATGAGTGAGATTTGGCCAGTTTCAGATGCAAGAGGTGGGGGGGGAGGGAAAGCCAACATCACCCAAACACCAGTATGAAAAAAGCAACCCCACAAGAGGGTTTTGATATGGTACAAATCTCACCTCCAGAGCTGCAAGGCAAGCATCTCTTTGGGTTTGGTGTCATGCCTCATTACAACCTTCACCTTGCTGCAGCTCTTCCAGGAAGCCCAGCCCAATTTAGTCTTCCACCTCCAAGCTGCAGACCCCCCACAAATGTGCCTTCTGTGGAGGTTAAAACCCCACACTGAAGTTTCCCACCACCACCAAACACATTATGCAGCTCAGCTCTTGCCTACCTGAGCCTCAAGGCAACAGGAGTCTTGCAATGCCTGTTGCTGAAGGCAAACCCCAAGCAGCACTTCCCAGCACCACTTCCCAGCACTAGGCTGTTCCCAGCATCAAGCACCAGCACAGAGTGAAGCAATCTCCACTGGGGGGGCAGAAACCTTGCATGCATTCTTTCCTCCAGCACCATCAGGGTTTGATGGGAGAACTGGGCGAGCCAGAGGATCCCCTACAGCAGGCATTGCTCTGCCCCCATCATTCTGGGGCTCTGCCCCAGCTGTGCTAGCTACTAGACCCAACTGCTGAGCCTTGCTGGGGTGGCTCAGCCTGTGACAACGGCAGAGCTCACCCACAGAGGAAGGGGAAGACTGCAGGTACAAGGCAGGCAAGAGGAAACTCCCTGGCTCTTAATCTGCTTTAGATCCACGTGAGCTTGCTGTTTATATATAGCTTCATTAATTATTACACTGCATTTAGCAGTGTGACCTTCAACTTGTCTCTGGGGGCAGGCTGGCTCTGCTATGTGCCAGGGCGCTGGTGTGGGCTGCTCCGGTGTGTCCATCTGTCTGGCAGTGCCAGCCTCATTGCCATGGAACCACAGAATGGTAGGAGCTGGAAGGGACCTCTGAAGGTCAAATCCAAGCCCTCTGCCAAAGCAGGATCACCCAGGGCAGGTCACACAGGAACATGTCCAGATGGGTCTTGAAAGTCTCCAGAGAGTGAGGCTCCACAACCTCCCTGGGCAGCCTGCTCCTGGGCTCCAGCACCCTCACAGTGCAGGAGCTTCTCCTCATGCTGAGGTTGAACTTCTGTGTTTCAGTCACTGTGAGGCTTTGGAGCAGGCAGCAGCTCCCAGCCCCTTGCTTGCAGCAAACCCAGGCTGAAACCCTAACCAGCTATTCCACTTCTGCCTTGGCAAGGCTGCTATCTTCTCCCAAGGCCTCATTTGCTGCTCAACACCCCCTGTTACCTACTCCCTCTGCTTGACAAAACACCATGCAGACAGCCCAAGGCTCCTCAGCTACCAGACCAGCTCAAGAGGGAAATTAAAAGGGGGGGGGTAGGGGGAAAGCTACAAACTTTGTGTTAAGTTGCAACAAGTTCAGTGTGCAGTGCTGGGGAAGAAGGAAGGAGACACTCTGCTAACCCCTTTCTTCAGAAGGGGCAATGCTTGGGCTCTTTGGCAGCTCTCTTTGCTCAGCCCAGTCACAGTGAAGCCAGGGCAGATGATAGGGATGTTTACAGCTGGCCCCCAAGCCCATGACCCCACTGCTCCTGAGCAAGGATGGAAGAATTGGGACTGTTCAGCCTGGGGAAGAGAAGGCTCTCAGGAGACCTCATAGCTACATTTCAATACATGATAGGGACCTACAGGAAGGCTGGGGAGGGACTGTTCAGAAGGGCTTGTAACAACAGGAAGAGGGGCAATGGTTTGGAACTGGAGCAGGGCAGGTTTAGGATGGACATCAGGAGGAAGCTCTGCACACTGAGGGTGGTGAAATACCACAAGAGGTTGCCCAGAGATGTGGTTGAGGCTATCCCTGGAGCTATTCAAAATCAGACTTGATGTCAGGCTCCCTGAGCAGCCTGATGTAGTTGGAGGTGTCCCCTGCTGACTGCAGGGGGGTTGAGCAAGATGACCTTGGAGGGTCCCTTCCAACCTGATGCAACCTGCGAATCTGGCACAACTCCCTCAATGTGGCACCAGAGGGGCATGCAGGGGGGCTGAAGCAGAGAGCCATGTCACCAGGCATTGCCCTCACCCTGACACACAGAGACAGAGGGCAGAACAAAGCCAGAGGGTCCCTCTGCGAGGCACACGGCGCAGCCACATTCCCAGCTCTGCAGCTACAGCAGCCACAGACCGCGCAGAGCCAGCGCAGGGACACACCTGCTGTTTACTCCAGCACCTCCTGCTTTCGTTCCAAGTCTGATACACCTTTAAAAGCAACAAACCGAAGGCATGCCAAAGCTGCAGGCCTCGCCAGTTTTTAAACAAATATTTCAGAGCGGAAGGCGGCGGCAAAGCCTCTGATGAGCCACGGCTGGGCTTTCGTCCTCCCCCTAGCGACAGAAGCTCTCCGCTCGCAGCCGCAGCACCGCCGGCTGCCGCCCCGCAGCCCCCGCCCCGCAGCCAGGACACCACCGCAGCTTAACCCCCGTAGAATGCCAGGCCACTCTGCTTTTCCTACCTTTAATCTCTCTGTCACCAAAGCAGCACTTCCCTAAGCATCTCCACGTGCTGCTGGCCTGGGTTTTAAGTTTTAAGACAAGTTTGCATCTGATACTCGAGGCAGGCTGCAAGCTTGGGGCTAACAGAGAGAGGTTTAACACAAAGGTTGGGGAGCTGCCTTATCAAAGTTAATTAGCAAGGGTTTGGGCTTTTATGGAGGCGTTTTTCTGCACTCAGAGTCATACAGACACATGCTGAGGGCCTGAGCCTGGAGCCCTCCTCCAGGTAGGCTTTTGGAGTGCATTGAACAGCCACGTCTGGGGAGCTGGTCCAATCTTGGCCACCAGCATGCTGCTGGAGACCCCTCTCCTCATCAGACCCTGCTCCCCAGGTGGGCAGGGTGTTGACTAAAGGCAATCTTCTTCATCTTTCCAAATATCTGAAGGGTGGTGGCCAGGCTCGTTTCAGTGGTGTCCTGTGATAGGACAGGGGACGATAGACACAAACTGAAACTCAGGAAGTTCCACCTCAACACGAGGAAAAACTTCTCAGCCGTGACAGGGTGACAGAGCACTGGAGCAGGCTGCCCAGAGAGGCTGTGGAGTCTGTCTCTAGGGACTCTCAAGACCCACCAGGAAGCATTCCTGCATGGCCTGGCCTAGGTCACCCTGCTTTGGCAGGGGGGTGGACTCTGGGGGTCCCTTCCAACCTCTACCATTCTGTGATTCTATGCAAACCAGTGTTTTGACTCCAGCCAAGCTTGGTGCTGCTGGCCTGTAGCTGTGGCAACACAGGATTTGGCCTTACACTCCCTTCCAGCAAGGGATGTATAAAATTCATACATCCACCTAGAACATTACATATTGGCACATGAAATGAAAGCCCAGGCACAATTACCTCTTTCTTCAGGAGGAGCTGCCAGGAACACGCTCTGGAGGGAAGAGGCTGTGCCAGTTCACTGGAGAGGTTACAGTCACTTGGTTTTATTACAAGCCAGCCACTTTGGTGAGCTCACACAAGTCCCCAGCAGTGCTAGCTGAGAGAACTGGCCAGGTTACAGCCCTGGGCTCACCAATTTCAGCAGCACAAGACCTACAAGGAGGCAAGGAGAAGGGAAGGCCACTCCCTCCCAGAGGTGAGCAGAGGTGAGCTCCTTGGGTGACACTGTAGGCAGCCACATCTAGGGCAGGGTTAGCAACACGTGGCTCTGCACTCAGCACCGGCTGCAAATGAAATTCTGGGTCAGATCCTCTGCTGCCATAAAGTGCCCCAACTCCCTTGAAGTCACAGTGTCCCTCAGCAGAGATGTTCTCTCTCCATCCCTTTTCTGTAAGGAGAGGAGAAAACACAGGTGGTTTTGAAGCTGACCAGCTACAGGGTGTTCCTGAGGGGGTCAACACCGATGTGAAGCAGTGTGCAGAAGGTGGCATTAGTTTTCTCCAGCTCAAGCTCTCTCTTCCCCTGTTACCCACCACGTGGCAGGGCCCTGCCACACTCACTTATTTTAAGAGAAGAAAATTAAGAAGCTGAATTATTCATTGACTAGAAATCAGGGTGAGGGGTTCTGTCCATTTTCCTGTCAACAGCTAAGCCCTCAGCCACCCAAAATGCCAATCTTCTCTGAGTGACTCCTAAGCTAGGAGAGCGGTCACAGAGCTGGGATGCAGGATCTGGCAGGGCAGTAGCCAAGCAAGCCAGCTCCCAGTTTGCCACACATCCCTCAGACCTTACCCCATCCCAGTAAGAGGACACCACATGTAGAATCCCCGAGTCCGTTGTCCTCCTCCATCTTCAGAGCTATTACAAAGGGGAAAACCACCATGGGGAAGGCTTGAAGCCAATGTGGCACCAGGAGAGATTCTACTGCACATCACATCCGAGCAGGGAGATGCTCAAGACAGAGAGCTCGTGCTCCTGACCTTGGCTGCTGCTCCTTGCCTGACCCGCAGCACAACGCGATGCCCTTCCTGACTTCTTCCTGGGCACCTTGCAACCACCTAGAGCCGAGGAGTAAGTCCCTAATGGTAAATCTATGCCACCAGTAAACCCCTGCCCTGAGTTAACCCCACCCTCCCTCTGAGCCAGCTGATAATCAATATGTTTCATCACGGGAGCTCTTGTTTCCATTAAGAAAGTCAAGACAAGGTCCATTTACTCCCTCGCCTTCTGGCTGCCACGGGGGATGGCGGCAGGGCCGAGCTCCTTTCAAAAGCAGCCGGAGTGTCTCAGGAGCTAATTAAGAAACAGAGGGAGCTGCTGAAAGAGTGGAACTGCAAACGGCGTGGGCAAGCCCCGGTACAGTCATCAGCAGCAAGTCAGGGCCCAGCAGAGCACTTAGTCATTCCACAAACCTCCCCTCCAACCCCTCCTCACACGCCACGTGGTGACAACAGGTAGCAGCCGATAGCCCCTGACCTCCTAATTACCCCACTGAAATAACCTGCCCCACTATTTGTTGTTCTTTCAGCCCACAGGATAACTGTTCCACAAGGCCCTGGCCTGTTCATTACCCCCTGAACCCACTGATCACCCGTGGTCACACCACTGGGAAACACTAATGCTCACACTGAATGACACCGAATTCGAGTGCTTCCTATTTGGGATGGAGTCACAGATGCATAGAATGGTTTGGGTTGGAAGAGACCTTGAAGATCATCCAGTTCCAACCCCCTTAGACCAGATTGCCCAAGGTCCCATGTTGCTCAAGGGCCCATCCAACCTGACCCTGAGCACCTCCAGGGAGAGGGGCACCCACAACCTGCCTGGGCAACCTGTTCCAGTGTCTCATCACCCTCACTGGAAAGAAACGTCTTCCTAATCTCCAGTCTCAATCTTCCCTCTTCCAGCTCAAAGCCATTGCCCCTCATCCTGTCACTACAAGCCCTTGTCAAAGGTCCCTTCCCAGCTTTCTTGCAGGCCCCTTTCAGGTACTGGAAGGATTAACAGCACCACATCCAGGCTCAAGCAGAGAGAGAATTGAGCAAGCGAGGCCTGATGGTAAAGCAAATCCCTGCTGAAGGCAGGTTGGAAATCCAGCTCAAAAGAAAGGTGGTTTGGGTAGAGATTTTCTAGCCACCACCTCCAGGCCTCGCTGGATGCTTTTAGAAACAAAGCTTTCACTGGAAGCGCCGTGAGGTATCCCAAGCTCAGGGTGTGTTACAGGCATCTGCCATGGCCCACTTGAAAAGGGGAAAAGACAAAGAGAAACAAGAAGAAGAAAAAAAAAGAAGGCACAAATCCCAAAGCCTTGTGGAGCCCATGGGTTTTCATTCCCATCATTTCCATGCCAAGAAGGAGCACAAGGTTCCCGGCACGCCGCGCGGCGCCGCGCTAACGCGATTAGCCGGGCAGATCCACCGTCCGCATCAGTCCCCCCCAATGCTTGGTCAACTTGGAAAAGCTCAGCAGCTCGACAGGTGAGGCCATGAAACCTGATCATGGCAGACAATGTTGTCCCCCCCACCCCCACCCCCCAGCGTCGTGCTGGGAAGAACTCGTCACGTGCGTCATATCGGGCAACATGCTTGAAACGGAGCAGCGCGCTGAAACCCCAGCAACACGAATAATCTTTGCCATCTGTTTGAACAACTCAACCCTCCTCAGATCTAGAGGAATGATCCCATGCAAGCACAAGGGCCTTGCTGACTGATTATAGCAGCCCAGCCCTTTTTTTGGGGGGGGGAGGGGGTCATTTTCTTCCACACTTCGCATGGCAGCTAAGGCGATGCCATGGGGAGCTGCAGGCCACGGCCAAGGGGGCTCTGAACCCTCTGCATGTGTTGAGGGGACCACTTAAAGTCCCCTCTCGCTTAAGCACAACACAACACATGGTCAACAGTTGGTTTTTACATCTTTTTAAGGGCAAAGCTGCTTGGCAAAGCCATCCCAGAGCGTGCAACTGTCCTTTAGGATATGCTGGTTCAAACCCAACCCGGCTCAGGAGACCGTGCGGGAGGAAACAGTCATTGCTCAGAAACATTCATTCGTGTCCGAGGTCTGCTTGGGTGAATTGAGACACTTCCCAAGCCTCCTGGGAGCAACAAACCTTGTGATGCACAACAGAAACAGCACACCGAGTTTTGCAAGTCCCTGGTTGTGTCTCCACGCTGCTACCTCTGGATCCATGTCTCACCAGGGAGGCTGTGAAGCGTGGTGGCAGTTAGTGGCAGGGAGTAAAGCCTCACTACAGTGTGTAAGGTTGGGATTTAGAGGAAGCAGCCAAAACACAGGGGGGAAAACCCTGCCTTGCTCAAGATCTGCTTTTGGCTTCAGCAAGGCTGAACTTTCAACCATCATTGCTTTAGCCTTCCCCTGCTCCCAGCCTGGCCCCTCGCAAGCATCAACGCTGTGCTGCTCACCCCCATACACAGTCCCTGGGGCAAAAAAGAGGCTCTTAGGAAATGAAAAAAAAAAAAAAAGAGATTAAAAAAAAAGAGAAGAGGAAGTTTCTCATGATTCAGGAACTGCTGTGAAGCAGCACTTTGCATATTAAGGTCCTCAGTGCTTATTTAGGTGACTGGGAAGTCCAAGAGGCTGTTCCTTGCACGCCACCAGACGAGCGGGCCTGATCCTGCTCACCCAAACCACCCAGTCTCAGCGTGGAGAATGAATTAAGGTAGCTTAGCAATAGCAGAAAGATGAAGCCTCAATGTTTTCAGAATTTTCACCCTCCTAAAATAAGGGGGAAAAGAAAGAGAGGTTTCCTGCCCGCGCTGCTTGAGACGGGGGAGCTCGGGCTTGCGCGGCTATCGAGGTTACAGCCCCCAGGCTTTTCTAGAAGAGGGCTAGAAACTCAAAGTATAAAACAGTGATGTTGAGTGGGGCTGGGAACACTCAGCCCACATCAGGAGGGACTGGTTACTACAGCCCAAAATGATGAAAAAAAAATGAGGAGGAAAAAAACCCTCCCAAAGACATAACGCTAATGGCAAGGGTTTATCTTCTTGCCTTAGTCATAAGAGAAACAGCTTTGAAATAGACTAGAAACTCCAAAGTGCATCGTGTTGGGTAAGAGCTGCAGTTAGAGAATAAAATAATATCTCAGCAAGTGATTTTCAGGGCTTGCAAGAAACTCTTCCCCCCACCACCACCCCAAATCCATCTAGCAAACCCACCAGGGGCTGCCGGGCGGAGCTGCTCATGCGGGCAGGACGACACAGGCGTGCACAGGCTGCAGAGCTCAGCTCCTCGCTGCTGCCGGAGAGGACACTTCTTGATTACCCCCCCCAAAAAAGTGCAGGCACTACTTAAAATGAGTTTTGAGGTAGTGGCTGGGTCTCGATTCTCCTGTGCTCTGGCAGATATTTTCACTTGAAGCAGTTAACACGCTGTGCTCACTGCCAGGAGGAAGCAGCACACCACGCGCACAGGAGCTGTCGCCGCTACGTTTCGAGCCACCTCACTAGTAAAACAAATCAGTTTTCATTTGGCCTTCCTTTCCCTTTGCCTTGTTGGAAGAGCATCCTTTGAGGGGTGCTTCCCCTTGTGGGGAAGGAGGAAAAAAAAAAATAAAATAAGGTTTGCTTTCACTTGACAGAAAATGGAGCAAGGAAAAAGAAAGTTTTTATTCCCTCCTTTCAAAGTTATTTTCTTGGAAGAAAACTTTAGACAGAGCTCCAGAGTTAATATAAATATCATTAATTAGAAGGGCTCCAAAAAATATAAGCCTCCCTTGAGCTAAAATAAGCAAGTTTTGGGTGCCTCCTGCCTCTTGGAAATCAGAAAAAGTGTTACACTGGAGCACTTCATGATATGGCAGGAGCAACTTCAACCAACCAACAAAACCCTCACAAACAGATATGACCAAATATAGCCAGAACCCAACCCAATCAAATAGGCTTTCAACAAGAAGAGGGGCCAAAAAAAATTTGCACCTTCATCGTTTCAAAGCCAGGCAATTGGATTTAAACTTATGCTGAGGCCACGAGTTAACTTCCTCAGCTCCAAAGTCCAGTCTGTGCGAAAGCATCTGAAAAAGCAGAGCTGAGGCTTGCCCGGCGTGAGGGCTGGCACCGCGGATACATTATAGCGGTTTTACTCTGATCTTTATTGGGCCATTAACAAGAAAACACAAACACATCTCCTTACTGACATTAAGATAATAAATAAAAGCCTCATTAGGGCTTGGAGAAATAAGCACGCTCTTGAGGAGCGCAGAGAAGCCAAGATTCACTTTAGTCAGGGGGAGTTTGGAACTAGCTAGGATCTGACTTCTACCGCTGAAAGTCATGGGAGCAAACTTCAAACTGAAGTTAGGAATAACGCACAATTACCAACCAACCTGTCTCCTGAGCTGGGCAAATAGATCTTCCCTCCACATTTCTGCACTACTTCGTCTTTCTCCCTCCAACTGATCTGGGTCTCAGTCCCACAGCCAGCCACGCACGCCGGGATCCTCGGAGCGAACCGCACCCGAATGCTTTCGAGACCTTCAGCATCTCTCTCGCTCGCTGCTTAGCAGCGTCACCACCCAGAGCTGAAGGCTCGCTGTATTTCAGCTCAAACATCCCCTTCTATTGCAAAGGCATAACTAAGCAAGTAGCAGGTAGGGATGGGGCCTGTGCTGCTTAAAATTAAGCCAGCTAAGGGTGGAACTTGAAGTTACAGGGCACTTTTGATGGCAGCTTCTCCGAGCTGAAGCACAACGTGTGCCCTGGAAACACTGACTTTCGCCCGCTGCATCTGGGCTAACAGATTAGTGCCATCATAAGCATTATTGTCTCCTTCTCCCCTTCCACCTCGTACTTGTAAAAGATTAATCAACCATTTTATGGTCTAAATTAGGTGCCTAATTAAAAACAGAGTTCAACACGTACGACACCGTTTTGCTAATAAATCCTGACAGGTCCTCTGCTGGGCTGTGTGTCCTTTCAAAACCGGGAGACTCCTGCTTCGGTTTTGAAACCAATCGAATTGTATAACGATCTCATCTGGGTGCCTGTGCTACCCACACGCTGCACCCTCCACCAAAACTCCTGAATTTCATGAAACAAAAGTGCTCCCAACCACCACGACTTCCTCCTGGCCGGATCATAGCCAGCGTTCATTTCACTACCATGAGGAAGGGGGGGGGGGGAATCGGACTGGCAGGGTGGGAGTTTCAGGACTACAAAGAGGTTAAAATTCACAACTTCACAGCTCCCATCTAGCTTCAAAGCTGCCATCTCTGCTCCTTTAATATTCCTGTAAACACGCCGCAGAAAGACATATTCTAAATAGTCTTGATGAAGGGATTTTAATCCTAGGACGGATGAAAAAGAAGCTGAAACGCGATTCAGCCCCGTGCACAGCGTGTCCCATCAGAGCTGAGGAGCACCGGGCTTCTCCTCCACACCCATCGCCTTCCTCAAACCCACCCGCACACAGACATCACGCACAATTCCTCCTCCATCCACCCTGCCAGGCTGAAATCCCAGCATTTCGGTTTTTTTTTTACTTCCAACCCCACCCCCCAGACAAAAAGTTTGCCCCCCGTCTCCCCTGGCACACGTTAGACCATCGCACGCCGCACCGCACCCCGGCGCTGGGCTGGAAATTGGAAGGCTGAACAATTTCCCAGCTATAAAAGCTGATTACAGGGGGGAAGGGAAAGTTAACGGAGAAAGAGCGTAGGAAGCGATCGGGGAAGTTTTATCTGCAACGCCTGCCAGTCCCGGCTGCCGCTGTTCTCTCAGTAAGGGGTCAAAAAAAAAATGCCCACCCCCCAAACGTGCCTTTACTGGGAGCAAACAGCCTTGTGTTCAACGATCCTGCGGGGTGTTTCGGGCGCGCCAGCCACCCCTCGGCACGACCCCGAGCTGTAAGGCTAAACCAGCACGCTCCGGCAGAAGCGCAACGAAGGAAGAGGGTTTATGGAAAAAGGGGGAAACGTAAATTAATATTTAACCTTCATTTAAAGATTAAATGCGGTTTGAGAGCAGAAAGTCTGCGAACACCCGGCCGCTGCCTGCACCAGCGGGGAAGGCAAGTTCCACGCTGCGTTTGGGGGGTTGGTTTTCTTGAGGGTGTATTTAGAGCCACAGAATCGTTACCGGGTGGAAAAGACCTTGCAGATCATCGAGTCCGACCAGTCTCTTAACTCCAGCAAGTCTGCTACTAAACCACGGCCCCCAGCACCACATCTCTGCCCTCTACCTAGCGGAGCCGACGCTCCGCTCTCCAACCCCGACCTGCTCCGGAGCCCCGGGCGGGCGCACCCAAGGCCGGGCAGACCTGGACGGGGACCGACGCACACCTCCCCCGGAGCCCCGCGGTGCCGTCGGGGAGGCGGTTACCTGTACCAGGCGAGTCCCCGCTCGTAGTTGCGGTCGAAGAAATGGGGCTCGGCACCGACGGCGCGGACGTCGGGGTGCACCCGCAGGAACTCCAGCAACGCCCGGGTCCCCCCTTTCTTCACACCGATGATGATGGCCTGAGGCAGCCGCTTCGTGCCGGAGCCGTTGAAGAAGGTGGAGATGGGGCTGGCGGCGTCGGGCGCTGCCCGTTGCTCCTCCAGGCTGCTCTCCTCGCCCGGTTCTGCCGCAGCCGGCTGGAGGAGGTGAGGAAGCGGCGGGGCAAAGCGGGGAGGTGCGGGAGAACCGCGGGTGGCCAGCCCGGCGCAGGAGCCAGCGCAAGAGTAGAACATATAGAGCCAGAGGAAGAGCATGATGAAGAGCAGCAGAAGCCTCCGCCTCAGCGGCGGCAGCGCGACGGGGACATCGAGGCAGCGGTTCAAGCGCTGCCCCATGTGCCCGCGGGCGCAGCGGGATGCATGGCTGGAGCTGACCCGGCTCGGCTCGGCTGCACCGGGCTTCTCATGGGCACTACCGGAGCCGCTCTCTCTCAGCGCGGCCCCATCCCGCTCTCTCCCGCCGCCGGCAGCAGCAGCTCAGGCAAAGGCTGAGGCGGTGGCGGAGGAGGAGGAGAGCGGGAAGCAAGGGGCCGGCCGACGGGCAGCGCCTTCGACCTATCACAACCCGCGCTCCGCCGCATAATGAGCCGGGCGGAGCAACCAATGGGGAGAGCGGGTGGGGCGCAGGGGTGGGGTGGAGGAGGGCAAGAGAAGGGCTCATTGGTTCAGACGGCTAAGGCGGGCATTAGGGGGCGGGTCCTCCTGCCCTGCCGTCGGGGCTGAGGTTCCGTAGCCGTCCCTCGCCGTGGAGGTTGCCTGCGGGGCTCGGACGGGGCCATACGGACCCGTCCGGGCCCCGCAGACAACCACCGAGGCATGAAGGATAGTGCAGTCGTTAATTCGTGTCCCCAGCATCATCAAGTGCTGTAAAAACACAAAGAAAATGAAATTTGGGAAGATTCCCCGGTAGAGACCACAGCTGGGCTCTCAGATGTCTGTCCCCACCCTAAGTGAACCAGGACCCAGCTTTTCGTGGGGAGCACCCTGACTCCTATTGCCTCTGGCTCAGTCACCCCACGCATTGTCCATCCCCCAAGGCTTCCACTCAAGAGTGTTAATCGGACTTGGCTTTATCCCTGTCAATCCACATTTCCCTCGATTCTTTCAGTCTCTCAGCTGGATCAGGACGCAGCAGCCCAATCTTTCCACCCGGCGGGCGTGTCCCGGGAGAGTTCACAGCTGCACACCCCCTGCCGTGGCTGCGTCCCTGCTCTGGAGGCTGCAGAACGGAAAGAGCATTCACAAAGTCCTGCACTCCTGCCTGTCCCCAGCCAGACTCGGACTTCCCACTCCTTAACCACCACCACCACCCCCCACCCCCCCCCACGGCTGCAGGGACTGGCCAGCAAGTGGCTGGGCACTGGGGAATCATGGTGTTGGGGGCATCTCAGCCCCTTCCATCTCCTCCTTCCCAAAGGACTTGGATTCTTCTGCCGTGTGCTGGCTTTTTGACGAGCCACACCTTTCAAAGCACCGAAATCCCTGCCCATGCAAATACCTGGTGAGCTTTGTCACAGCCCAGGAAAGAGAACTGAGAGTATTTGGCTGAAGAGACCCTTCCCACACCACCATCAGCTCTGAGACCTTCATTTCCAGGCAGAGATTGGTTTTGCTGGAACCTTTATTTGCTACTAAACAAAACCCAAGTCTTTTCCCTGCCAAGGGTCTTGATCTTCTCACATGTCACAAGCAACAACATGATGCTGACTTCTTTTACATCAGCTCATGGAGAGTGTCCCGCAGGAGCGAACTGTTCTGGTCCCTCTGGTTGTGGTGTGAGCATCCAGTTAAGCAATCCCTGCTGCAAACTGGAGTTGAAAAGAAATAACTAAACCAGGCAGGTTGAAGAGGTGAAATAAGACCCTGACAAGTGTCTGACTTCTCCAAAACCTGCTCAGTGGGTTAACACAGAGCTAGGAAACCCAAACCTCCGTCAGTACCAGTGCCACTGGTCCTCATACTTTCCAGGACCAGGCATCTGCAAAGCAGACTCTGAGATGGCACAAGGAGGTGTTTTCTGCTCCAGCTATGGAGTCAAACAGCAAACAGTCCCAAAAGAGAGATAAAATAGACGGCACTGCTGGGCTCTCTGTGGTATGAGGGGTGAGACCGACCAAGCAGAGATGAAATGCAGTTGCAGGAGGAATTCCTTTCTAGTTCCCCTCTGTGCGCTGGTGAAGCTCTGCCAGCCAGCCCAGACTGGTAATTGTGAGGAGAATTACAGAGGACACTTCTAGGCAATGCATGAATCACAGCTGTGGGCAGCAGTCGTTCCATGGGTGGCACAGGCTGGCTCTCCTGGTTTACTCACCTCTTTACTTGGTGTTTTGCACGGTTCAAACCAGAAAACCTGCTGCTGGAGCGCAGCAGTGGCTCCACTGCACGTTCCTACAGCCATGAGGTAAGAGGAAAACCCTTCAGATGGAATAACTCTCCTTGTTCCTTATGTCCACCAGCACCAGCCAGGATAATATCAACAAAATGTCACAGAAAGTTTGGTTTAAGCCCTTAATATATGTCAGCTGGAGCTTGTAAAAGTTGGGTTGGCTTTTAAAGCAAAATAGCCCCAAGACAGGTTCGATTGTAATTGTATCTTCTACAGTTGGACGTCAGGAGGCTTTTCCCCAGGAATGGCAAATGGGCAAGTGATCAGAAACAGCATCTGAGCAGAGGTCAGTCAGGAGGAGGGCTGAGCCCGCGTGGTCTGAGCTCTCCCTGGAGCAGGGCGGGGGCAAAGAGGGCCAGGTTTGGACAAGCGAGTTGGGAACCAGTTGTGGCTCCATCCTCCAGACTGACCCACCTGCCTCCAGCTGGAGCCTGCATGTCTGCTCAGCAGGGCACAGCTCATACCTGCTGCCACCTTGTGCAGAAGGCTCTGGCAGGGCTGGTCTCACACCTGGTGCCACCTCAAGAGCAGAGCTCCAGCAAGGCTGGTTTTATATCTGGTGCCACCTCAAGAGCAGAGCTCCAGCAAGGCTGGTTTCCTCCTACCTGGTGCCACCTAAAAAGCATGTCTCCACCAAGGCTGGTTTTATACCTGGTGCCACCTCAAGAGCAGAGCTCCAGCAAGGCTGGTTTTATAGCTGGTGCCACCTCAAGAGCAGAGCTCCAGCAAGGCTGGTTTTATAGCTGGTGCCACCTCAAGAGCAGAGCTCCAGCAAGGCTGGTTTTATAGCTGGTGCCACCTCAAGAGCAGAGCTCCAGCAAGGCTGGTTTTATAGCTGGTGCCACCTCAAGAGCAGAGCTCCAGCAAGGCTGGTTTAATATCTGGTTCCACCTCAAGAGCAGAGCTCCAGCAAGGCTGGTTTAATATCTGGTGCCACCTCAAGAACAGAGCTCCAGCAAGGCTGGTTTTATATCTGGTGCCACCTCAAGAGCAGAGCTCCAGCAAGGCTGGTTTTATAGCTGTTGCCACCTCAAGAACAGAGCTCCAGCAAGGCTGGTTTTATATCTGGTGCCATCTCAAGAGCAGAGCTCCAGCAAGGCTGGTTTTATAGCTGGTGCCACCTCAAGAGCAGAGCTCCAGCAAGGCTGGTTTTATATCTGGTGCCACCTCAAGAGCAGAGCTCCAGCAAGGCTGGTCTCCTCCTACCTGCTGCCACCTCAAGGCTCTTGCTGTTTAACATCCCACATGCAGCAGCTGTGGTAGAACCACACATGTTGTGCCCCACTGAGGCCAAGAGAGCAATGTCACGAAGAAGCAGGGGTTGGAAAGAGCTGGGCACAAACAGAAATGTGAGTCTGGCTTTGCTCTGTGCTGTTGCTGCAAAGCCCCTGGATCATAACGGAAGATTAATCAATAAACTAATTGAGCTGCATCAGTGCAGCCTCTGGATGCCATCTCTTGGTGATTGATTTGTTACACAGCAGTGGGAAGGTGCAGGCCCTGACAGGGGGTCATGGTGGCACTTCAGTGGAGCACCACTGGGATGGGCTGGCTCTGCAAAGCACCCTTGTTAAACTCTGGGCAGAAGGCAGAGAACTCAACACACCTTCAAGCTGAGATGACCAAAGTCCACAGTGAGGACAGAGGAAGGGTCAGGCCTGTGGACTCACCTCACCAGTATCCAGCCTGGGTGGCTCTTCCCAGGCCATGCTCCCTACAGCTGCAGCCAGGTGCTTTCCACCATCTCCCCCGAGCCTGGCAGAAGGCAGCAGTGCTGCCCCTGTGCTGGGTGCTGAGTGTCACCTTCTTGCCTTACCTCTTTCCAGCTAGAAAATCCACACGTCCTCTTAGCAAATGTTGTTTCCCTGCCACAGACCAGGCCAGTCCTGAAATCATAGTATCATAGTATCAGTCAGGGTTGGAAGGGACCACAAGGATCATCTAGTTCCAACCCCCCTGCCATGGGCAGGGACACCCCACACTAGATCAGCCTGGCCAGAGCCTCAGCCAGCCTGGGCTTAAACACCCATTCCATTAAACAACCCATTCCAGGGCTTCACCACTCTCATGGGGAAGAACTTCCTCCTCACCTCCAGCCTGAATCTCCCCACCTCCAGCTTCATTCCATTCCCCCTAGTCCTATCACTACCTAAAATCCTGAGCAGTCCCTCCCCAGCCTTCCTGTAGCCCCCTTCAGATCCTCGAAGGCCACAATGAGGTCACCTCGAAGCCTTCTCTTCTCCAGACTGAACAGCCCCAACTCCTTCAGTCTGTCCTCACAGGAGAGGTGCTCCAGCCCTCTGATCATCCTCGTGGTCCTTCTCTGGACACGTTCCAGCACCTCCAGATCCCTCTTGTAATAGGGGCTCCAGAACTGGAGGCAGTACTCCAGGTGGGGTCTCACCAGGGCTGAGTAGAGGAGGAGAATCACCTCCCTCGGTCGACCTGCTAGCCACACTTCTCCTGATGCAGCCCAGGATCTGATTGGGTTTTCTGGGCTGCAAGTGCACACTGAGAGCTCCTGTTGAGCTTCTTGTCCACCAGCACCCCCAAGTCTCTCTCCTCAGGGCTGCTTTCCAGCCAGTCACTGCCCAGCATGTATGCTCAGCTTCTGAGCATACATGTGTTCTTCTGAAGCACAAAGCCTTGTCTGTCAGCGAGGGGCAGCCTTGTCTGCAGGAGCTGCTGAATAGGAGCAGGTTCCCCAAATCAAGCCAGGATGCTCTTTGTCCCAACCCAGACGGGCTGCTGCTTTCCTGACACAGCCACATTTCCCTCTGGAGACAAGAAATTCATCCCTTCATGATGTTAATCACAGCCCTGTTCCTGGGAAATGGAGGCGTTCTGGAGCATGTAAGCCTGCAGTGCTGCGGCATACAGGGGCCTGACCAGAGAGGAGGTGACAAGCCACCAACATGTCCTGTTGGCAAACACACAGCACCGAGCACACTGAGATGTGAGGCTTTGATGTGAAGCTTCTGCATGCTTCTGTGTGTCCTCTTCCACACTTAGGCATTTATAATGGTTGATTGTGACATTATTGATCCTTTGCAGTACTCTCAGATGTTCCTCAGCCATGGATCCATGTCCCCAGCCTTTGCTCCCTTGCAGGGTCCCAGGAATGAGATCCCACATAACTTCATTCCACTTCTTCTACCCTAAGAATTCCTCTGTGCCCACTCCTCTTCCTGTCCCCTCTCTTCCTCTCTGCCACACATGTCCCTTGCAGTGCACCCTGTGGGCTGGTGGAGCTGAGGATGGTTAATGTGTAAATCTTGTGTGTCTGTCTGTCAGCAGCTTCCTCTCTTCTTTGTAACTCAGCAGCTCCAGCCCTGCACACATCTGCTGGGCTCATATTCGTGTGACCACAGTGAGGGAAGAGCCCGGGGAAAGGGCCCAGGACATTTGGAATGTTGTTCTGACACATGCATGCAGCAGGGTTAACCCATGGAGGCACAGCTTGCAGGGAGAGCTGTGTGGGTCAGGATTGCTGGACCAGCAGCCAGTGTCCATCCCAGCTGGGAACAGCTAAATGGTGGAGCTGGACCACCCTGGGGGTGAAAGGCCACCCTGGGGGAAGGATCACTGGGATTATGACCTGCAGCTATGCCAGGAGGGGTTTAGGTTGGGTATTAGGAGCCATTTCTTTCCTGCAGGAGTGGTCAGGCATTGGAACAGGCTGCCCAGGGAGGTGGTGGAGGTTTACCTGGAGAAAGGTGTGGCCATGGCACTTTGGCACATGGTTTAATGGCCATGGTGGTGTGGGGTTGATGGTTGGACTGGATGATCTTAGAGGGCTTTTCCAACTGAAACAGTTCTGTGATTCTATGATTCTGTGAAAACAGGTCAGGCACTGACACCCAGGGCTCCATACACTCACTCTGCACACAAGCCCAAGTGCCACCTACTGCCCCTGAGCCCTCAGGTGTGGCTCTATAACCACACCAGTGCCCAAGGACACCCCAGGGACATCACTGCCTCCCTGCAGCCCTTTTGCTGCCAAGTCCCAGGCGTGCTCCCAGCGGGGCAGCAGGCAGCACCACTGTACAGATGTAAGAGGAGATCTTGTTTCTCTCAACCTGAAACCATTTCCTTTCCCCCACTGCCCTCCCTCCCTTCACCCCCCCCCCCACCTCCACCCTCCCCCTAATTCATCCCTGGGGGTTTAATATCTATTTCTCCAAGTGCCACGGGCCAAATTTACTGCTCACATAACTCCAGCAGCTTCAATGGAGAAGAGCATCTAAGGGTGCTCCAAGGAGGCGTAAGTAGGAGTGATGTGATGGAATTGAGTAAAGGAAAATATCGTCTGACTGTCAGGAAGAGTTTCCTACCAGTGAAATCTATAGACTGTGGAAGTTTCCCTTGGGAACAAGCAGAAACCAAGTTGCTGAAGTCATTTGAAAGCAGCACAGGAGAATAGGAAATCAGCCCAGCGAGTGGCCAAAAGGAAAAGCGAGATGACATAATGCTGCCTCTGCTCTGATTCCTCGGCCTGCACAGCTTTGGCCACGGGCTTATTTTCTCCTGGTTTTCTGACGGCCCTTGATACTTCTGCAGGGGTTTCAGTTCCACCACTAAATCCTGTCCTGGAATAAAGCAACAGCCACTGCAGCCCCCCTCACTCTTCCAGTTATTCCGGCTCCTTAAAAAGCTCTTCTGGGGTCTTTTCGAGCTTCTTCCTGACTTCCTTGAGTATTTGCAACCTCTTCTGGGGTCTTTTCAATCTTCTTCCTGACTTCCCTGAGTCTATGCAAAGCTCTTCTGGGGTCTTGTCAAGCTTCTTCCTGACTTGAGCCTGCAAAGCTCTTCTGGGGTCTTGTCAAGCTTCTCCCCCAACTTCCCTGAGTCTTTGCAACCTCTTTTGGGGTCTTTTCAATCTTCTTCCTGACTTCCTTGAGCCTATGCAAAGCTCTTCTGGGGTCTTGTCAAGCTTCTACTTGACTTCCCTGAGTCTATGCAAAGCTCTTCTGGGGTCTTGTCAAGCTTCTCCCCCAACTTCCCTGAGTCTTTGCAACCTCTTCTGGGGTCTTTTCAATCTTCTTCCTGACTTCCTTGAGCCTAGGAAAAGCTCTTCTGGGGTCTTTTCAATCTTCTTCCTGACTTGAGTCTGCAAAGCTCTTCTGGGGTCTTGTCAGCACCGGAGCAAGAGGACACAGACTCAGACTGTGCCAGGGGAAGTTTAGGCTGGAGGTGAGGAGAACATTCTTTGCAGAGAGAGTTGTTAGCCATTGGGATGTGCTGCCCAGGGAGGTGGTGGAGTCACCATCCCTGGAGGTGTTCAAGAGGGGATTAGATGTGGCACTTGGTGCCATGGTTTAGTAGTCATGGGGTCTTGGGTGACAGGTTGGACTTGATGATCTTTGAGGTCTTTTCCAACCTTATTGATTCTATGATTCTATGAGTCTGCAAAGCTCTTCTGGGGTCTAGTCAAGCTTCTTCCCTGACATCCCTGAGCCTTTATCTCCAGTTTAGAATAAAAAAACCTTTATTTAGAATAAACCAAACCAGGTTGGAAGAGACCTTCGAGATCATCGCGTCCAACCCATCAACCAATCCAACCCACCCAAACAGCTAACCCATGGCAGTTCTGTGCTTCTGTAACCAAACGAGCCAGCCTCATTTGGGAAGTGGCAGGACTCATCAGCTGGGGGTGTGGTTCCATCCTGCTGGGCTGTGGAAGCCTTCAAACATGAACCTACAGCTTACTGGCAAGCAGGGGTGAGGCCAGGGATGGCAATCTTCCTATCTGCAGGGATCCTCGGGGTAGCTCATCTGCAGACACACCAGGGGAGCGCCTCGCAGGTGTGGGAGGCTGCTTTGGGTTCTGGTAACCGCCGCCTGCCCGGTTTGGGCTCGGAATGCAGGGCCAGGTCTGCACATGGCCGGCTACCAGCCGCTGGCTTTTGCAGCCCCTTTGCCCAGGGAGCTCCCTGATGCCTTCCTGCCCGGCTTGACGCTCGCCCAGGCTCTCAGCACTGGCGGCTCAAGGCCTGGCCGCTCGCAGCCTCCTGCCTCGCGCGGCTCCCGGCTAATTACAGATTAGGAGCGGCTAATTTTGATTTGTGTGGGGCTGTCGGAGGGAGCTGTGTTTGTTAGCATTGTCTCCTCAGTTGCCAGTTGCATAAATACATATGTAACTCCCCCCCCCCCCCCCTTTTGATCTGGAGGCATAATGACACAGATTTATCAAATGTTTGCCTTTTTCTGCCTCTTTGAAAAGGCTGATTTATGGGGTGCAGTCCCTGCCTCCCTTCCTCTCTTGAAATATGAAGTGTTTGTGAGCAGCCAAGGTAATATTTAATATCCTGCCAAGAATCCTTTGCACTTCCTAACAAATGAACTACAACCTAGCCAAATGGCTCACATCTGTTTAGCCTCTTCTCCCTTTTAACCAAACAAATTAGCATCAGAATACCTGGGAGGCACACAAAGTCCCTTTCTAGCTGAGGGAGCGCAGACAATTATTAGCAAGGGGAGTCACTGCATTGAAAGGAGCGAGGCATGGGCCCAGCAGATGTTTTCACATCTCCTGTAGTGCCCGTGAATGACCTGCACCGCGGTGGACATGCTGCCACAGCCTTTTGAAGTGGCTGAGGAGTCCATTCAGTGCCCTTCTGAATGGGACGCAAGGCAGCGACCTCAGCTAGTTAAATGTTTCATTTCAAATGCCTCCAGCAGGGAGAAGTTGTGCTGGGTGGGGGGTTTTATCCCCCACAAATGGCATCACCCCACTGCTCTCCACCTGCATGCCAAGCTTGGAGATAGTGTCCTGCTCAGGAGGCACCAGGCACCTCTGGTTTGATTTCTGTTTCTGTCGCAGACACACAGGCTGGAAGGGACCCTCAAAGGTCATCTTGTCCAACTGTCCTGCAGTCAGCAGGGACACCTCCACCTACAGCAGACTGCCCAGGGCCACAGCAAGGCTGCTCTTGAATGTCTTCAGGGACAGGGCCTCAAGCACATCCCTGGGCAGCCTCTTCCAACATTTCACCACCCTCAGAACTTCCTCCTGATGTCCAAACTAAATCTCTCCTGCTCCAGCCTCAAACCACAGCCCCTCATCCTATCCCCACAGGCCCTTCTGAACAGTGCCTCCCCAGCCTTCCTGGAGGTCCCCTTCAGATACTGAAATGCAGCTCTAAGGTCTCCCCAGAGCCTTCTCTTCTCCAGGCAGAACCAGTGGCTTCTCATCCCAAACTATGTGGCCTTGCTGCCTTCCACTGTGCAAGAAGGACCAAGAGGTTATTTGGGGTTGAGGAGAATCACAAGGGGTAAATGAACACCTGCAAGGTATATTTTGGGCTATTGCAGACCCCTGCAGTCCACACAGCAACACACTCACACCTCTCCCACCATGTGGGGCTTCTCAAGCACCCCTTTTCCCACTGGAGTCTCAAACACCTTTGAATGAGAGGTTCAGGAGGAGGTTTTGGGGCTGAGGTGGGCTGAGGTGAGATGGGCTCATTGCACTGGGGGAGCCAAGCCAAGCACAAAGAATCACAGAAACATTCAGGCTGGAAAAGACCCTCAGGATCACCAAGTCCAACTCAGAACCCTACTCTACAAAGTTCATCCCCCTAAACCATTTACCTAAGCACCACATCCAAACCACCTTTAAACACATCCAGGGCTGGTGACTCCACCACCTCCCTGGGCAGCACATCCCAATGCTTGGCCACACTTGCTGGGAAAAATCTTTCCTAACACATATCATCAGGGCCAGGACCTGGCTTTTGTTGTCCATGTTTGGCAAAAGGAACCAGTCCAAAGCCTTGCAGAGATCCTGCCATTGATTCATTGCAATTGATCATCCCCCTAACAAGTGATGGGAACCAACAACAGCCAGCACCAGACCCTGCCTTTGTAGCACCACACCAGGACACAGCAGGGAAAATCACAGAATCAGAGAATTGTCAGGGTTGGAAGGGACCTCAAGGCTCAGCCAGTTCCAACCCCCCTGCCATGGGCAGGGACACCTCACACTACAGCAGGTTGCTCACAGCCACATCCAGCCTGGCTGCAAACACCTCCAGGCAGGAGGCTTCCACCACCTCCCTGGGCAACCTGTGCCAGGCTCTCACCACCCTCCTGGGGAACAACTTCTTCCTAACATCCAATCTCAATCTACCCATTTCTAGTTTTGCTCCATCCCCCCCAGCCCTATCCCTCTCTGACACCCTCAAAAGTCCCTCCCCAGCTTTCCTGTAGCCCACTTCAGATACTGGAAGGCCACAAGAAGGTCTCCTTGGAGCCTCCTCTTCTCCAGACTGCACAACCCCAACTCCCTCAGTCTGTCCTCACGGCAGAGCAGCTCCAGCCCTCTGCTCACCCTCGTGGCCCTTCTCTGGCCACCTTCCAGCACCTCCTTCCGAATGCTCCCGAGGGCCCCGGTGGGGAGCAGTTCCGATGACCCCAGCTGTAAAGCAGCAGGACGCAGCCCGGGCTGTTGCCCAGCGGGGGCTGCAGGGTGGGCAGGGAAGCTGCTGTCCATGGCCGGAGCCGCGGCCACGGCAGCCTCCGGGGGTGCAGCTTCAGCAGAGCTCAACAGAGGGAGTTCAGCGCCGCCGCGGCCAGCCCGCAGCCTGCACAGCCCTGCCCGTGGCCCGCAGTGCTGCCTGCCCGGCTGTCCGGCTGTCCTTCCGGCTGGCTGTCCAGCAGGGCCTTCCTGCAGCCCCCACCACAAGCAAAGCATACAAAGGGCCGGTGGTGCCGGAGCGGCAGCGTTAGCTCCGAGCCGTGGGGTCACACACACAGGGCATGGCTCTAGGATGGACCCCAGTGATGCTGAGCCCTGCAGGCAGCTCACCTGGCTGGGCTCCTGCCAGCCTGCTAGCTCCCATCTCACCCATGGGTGCCTCATGTACTGCCGTGCTCTGCTCAGACCTCCCTGGCTGTGCTGGGGCAGCTCTGGAGTCCACAGCACAGACAGGGACCTGCTGGAGCAGGGCCAGAGGAGGCCACAGCAATGCTGGCAGGGCTGGAAGCCCTCTGCTGTGAGGCCAGGCTGAGAGAGTTGGCCTTGGGCAGCCTGGAGAGGAGAAGGCTCCAGTGAGACCTTCTGGTGGCCTTGCAGTGCTTCAAGGGCTGAGCAGAAAGCTGGGGACAGACTTCTGAGCAGGGCCTGTTGGGACAGGACAAAGGAGGGTGGCTTGAAACTCAAAGAAGGAGATTCAGAGTGGAAAGAAGGAAGAAATGTTTGCCCCTGAGGGTGGTGAGAGCCTGTCCCAGGCTGCCCAGAGAGGTGTGAGCTGCCCCATGGCTGGAAGCATTGCAGGTCAGGATGTTTGGGGCTGTGAGCAACCTGCTCTGGTTGCAGATGTCCCTGCTGGCTGCAGGGTTGGACTGGATGAGCTTTAAAGGTCCCTTCCAATTCAGACTACTCCATCATTCTAGGACTCTATGATCCTCATGGAGCAGTCCCTGCAGGGAGCCCAGCCAGGCTGCTCCTGTGTGTGGGGTACAGTTCAAATGCCATCACAGATGCTGGGTGACTGCTGGGGGGCCAGACCTGACTGGCAGCAGTATGGAAGACAGACCCTAGCCCCTAGCCCCTAGCCCCTAGCATTGGTCATCTATGGCAAACCCTGCAGGCAGTGCCTGGACTGGCCAAGGCTCCCTGGGGCTCCCACAGGAAGGGGACAGACCCACACCCCTTGCAGTGCTGGGAGCGAGAGCTGCTGCAGGCACATCTGCCTGCAGATGCTTCCACTGTGGTCTTCCCACTGCTCATATTTGAGGTGAGGAAGGTTAACCAGCTTGACTCCCAACATTATCTCCAGTTCCTGCCAGACCTTGTTCTGTTGAAAGCCAACTCCAGGTGACAAGCAGACCCTGAGCAGCAGGCCAAGGGCATTAGATGGAGAAGAGGAGACATAAACAATGTTCCTCTCTCTGCTGCTGTGGGACTCCATGGCCATGGGCACCCCACTTGCCCTTGGCACACATCAGGTTCCCTTCTGCGCTGGGAGCAGCTGGGTGCAGGGATAGCCAGGGACAGCCTGTGGGTCACCCAGCCCTTTGGCTGCTCTGTGGTGTGAGGATTCATCTGAAGCTCCAAGTCCAGCTGATAAAGTCAGGCTGTTCCTTTCCCAGCCTGGACACCATCCAGCAGCTCCCCTGGAAGCACGGCGGAAATGCCTTAATCACCTCGTTTGTGTCTCTGTTTCATGTTTAATTTGATGCAGTCCCTCCTCTCCCTGGCCAAAAACATAATCCCAAACATCTCCCAGCAGCACACAGCTTGGTCCTTCTCCCTGCTCAGAAAACAAAAGACAAGTCCCTGTACCAGCCACTTTCTTTGCCAGCCAGCTCTGTCTGCTGTGTGCCACTCTGCCTCTGGGCAGCCAGTTCCTGTGCCCTGGGAGGAGAGGGTTGGTGGTGGAGCTCTTCCTACCCAACTGAAAGCTCTGGCCTACCCCAGCATCATGGTCTGCCCTCTACCCCACCTCACCATAAAGATGCCCCTTTCCCTCTTCCCCCTTACTGATCTTTTGAGGAGGAAGGTGGGCAAGATGTGCCTACTGCTCCCAGTTAGGGCCAGTCTGGGAGATGGGGGCCCGATGTTTCCACTCACTCAGGGCAGCTCCCCAAAGCCAGGGGTGGTGCAGGTTGGATATCTCCTGCAAGAGTGGTCAGGGATTGGCAGAGGCTGCCCAGGGGGGAGTGGAGTCCCCATCCCTGGAGGTGCTCAAGAAACCTGGGGACATGGTTTAATGGCCATGGTGGTGTTGGGTTGATGGATGGAAGGGATGATCTTACAGGGCTTTTCCAAACAACTCTGTGATCCTAGGAGAGAGCCTGGCACAGCTGCAGTCAAGAGGGGTGCAGGGGATGTAGCTCACGGCATGTTCCATGGAGATGTATCAGAGGGAAGCTGCAGTTACAGTAGGAAGTGTTATAAAGGGGAGCAGGGGACAGAAAGGACCTTGCCCTGTGTGGGTGCTGCAGCCCCGGAGCAAACTGCCCAGAGAGGTTGTGGAGTCTCCTTCTCTGGAGACTTGCAAGATCTGTGTGGATTCCCTCCTGTGTGACTTGCCTTAGGTGATGCTGCTGTGGCAGGGGGGTGGACTCGATGATCTCTAGAGGTCCTTTCCAACCCCTACCATTCTGTGATTCTGATTCTGTGTCTTGGGGCAGTAAAACCAGGGGGGAAAACCCTCAACCACCAAACTGCCTCAGTCTCTGGGGCCACACAGCCCAGAGACATGTGCAAACCTCCCTTGGGGTATCACACTGCCTTGCCTGATGGGCAGGGCTGAAGCAGGGCTCCTAGAAAAATGGTAAAGCAGGGAGGAACTTAGCACAAGTTCCCAGCTCCAGCAGGCTCAGCCTGGCATCCTCTTTTCAAGGCACCTCTTTGTAGTCTGTGTGCTCCCCCCATTTAAAGCACAAGGACCCTCTACTCCGCTCTGGTGAGTCCCCACCTGGACTACTGCATCCAGTTCTGAAGCCCCTGTGCCAGGCAGGATCTGGAGGTGCTGGAAGGTGTCCAGAGAAGGGCCACGAGGATGAGCAGAGGGCTGGAGCTGCTCTGCTGTGAGGACAGACTGAGGGAGTTGGGGCTGTTCAGTCTGGAGAAGAGAAGGCTCCGAGGAGACCTCATTGTGGCCTTACAGGATCTGCAGGAGACTTCAAGATAGCTGGGGAGGGACTTTTGAAGGTGCCAGGGAGGGATAGGAATGGGGGGGATGGGGCAAAACTAGAAATGGGTAGATTGAGATTGGATGTTAGGAAGAAGTTGTTCCCCAGGAGGGTGGTGAGAGCCTGGCACAGGTTGCCCAGGGAGGTGGTGGAAGCCTCCTGCCTGGAGGTGTTTGCAGCCAGGCTGGATGTGGCTGTGAGCAACCTGCTGTAGTGTGAGGTGTCCCTGCCCATGGCAGGGGGGTTAGAAGTGGATGATCCTTGAGGTCTCTTCCAGCCCTAACAATTCTCTGATCCTATGGCAGCAGCTCCATGTCAGCTCCCCACTGCCTACCAGGCTCAGAACATCTCTCTGGAGGCATCAGCAGCAAGGCTCAAACAAGCACTTGGGAGCAGGGGGCTGAGAAGCAGACAGCACTTCCCAGAAGGGGTAAAGGCACCAACCTGAACCCTCTGCCAAAGCCTCAGTTCTCGCTCCAAGGCCTGGAGGTGCCAGAACTGGTTAAGAGCGGCAGGAAAAACGTCTCCACATTGTGGGAAAACAGCTCCTCCTGCCAACCTTGTTCTGTGAAACAGCTGAACTGTGCCTTTATGAAGCACTGGAAACTAAACCCCAGCCCCAGGCGCTGACCCAGGCTGGAAAAACCTTCGGTGTGAAGGGCTGAAGGCTGGAAGCAGAACAGCAGAGGTGACGGAAAGCGTGCAAGGCAGAGCTGCCGAGAGCTCCTCCTGCCAGCTCTCCCAAACGTGGACTTCTGGTGGCAGCCTAAGTGGCTTTGGGACACTCTCTACACATGATGGGCTTAGCAGAGCTCCTTTCCTTTGGGTCAAGGAGGGTTTGAGTGCCCTGGGCCTGCCGGGAGCCCTTTGGAGGGGCAGGTGCTGGTCTGTTGTCCAGACCTCCGCGAGCTCTGGCCAAGCACAAGTTGTCTCGTGCTCAAGGAACGCTGCGAGCTCAGCTGGCACAAGGGCTTGGAAGGCAGCTCCAAAGCTTGCTAAACCTCATGTCAAAGCCCTGAAAGCCTGGAGAGTGTTTATTTCAGAGAGGACTACAAAGCACTGATGGAACCACCCAGTAAGTCACAGTCTGAAGTACTCTTACAGAGAAGGGTCCTCAGCAGGGACACTTTTGACCTCACAACTCAGTTGTCATCTTTAACTTCACATTAACAATACACTGCAAGCCCAGCACTGCCAGGGCACCACTACACCATGGCCCTCAGCACCACATCTACACAGCTTTCAAAGCCCTCCAGGGATGGGGACTCCACTCCTGCCCTGGGCAGCCTGATCTGGGGTTTGACAACCCTTTGGGGGAAGAAATTGTTCCTCATGCCCAAGATAAACCTTCCCTGGTGCAACTTGAG
This sequence comes from Melanerpes formicivorus, assembly GCF_026170545.1. Lineage (NCBI taxonomy): Eukaryota > Metazoa > Chordata > Aves > Piciformes > Picidae > Melanerpes > Melanerpes formicivorus. The sequence goes on along the minus strand of NW_027142499.1, from coordinate 699,694 downwards.
GCCATTCCCTCTTGTCCTTCTGTGGAAAAAGAGATCAGCCCCCACTTGGCTTCAGGCTCCTTTCAAGGAGTTGTAAAGAGCAATGAGGTCTCCCCTCAGCCTCCTTTTCTCCAGACTAAGCAACCTCAAGTTCCCTCAGCTGTTCCTCATCAGACCTGTTCTGCAGACCCTTCACCAGCTTTTTCCCCTTCTCTGGACACACTTCAGGACCTCAATGTCCTTCTTGGAGTGAAAGCCCCCAAACTGGATGCAGATGATGAACGCTGGAACCAGACTCTGACTTGCCTCTGGCAGGGCCAAGTGCTGGATACTCACACCTAGAGGTGCCAAGCCCTGCCCTGCAGCGCTGACCTTCTCCATGACTGGAAGAAGAAATAGCAGCAACTGACCCAAAGCCACGTCACCAGTGCAAGTGACATCCTACATCCCTCGAGGCCTCACTGGGGGCAGCTCTTTGCCTAGCTGGAAAGCCCATGGCTAGAAATCCTCTCAGGGACAGCCTGCCCCAGAGCTTCCAGTGGTTACCACCTCCAGCAGAGCTGCTTGGTAAGAAAACAGTGCTGATATTTCTGGGGTAAAAACAATGTTCTGCAGCCAGCCTGGCATTCCAAGGGGAGGGGAATATCTAATCACCCCTGGAGAGCCACCAGCACAGCACACTTTCTATCTGTAATGATAATGGTTTCTGAGAGTATCACTCTGTTTCCATTCCTCCCCTGCTGGGATCCTCAGGAGTGAGAGGGATGTGTGTTTGGTGTAAGCCTTGAGATGCAGTGGCTGGAGCCAGAGGAGTGTGACTGTGTGACTCTGCTGGGGCTGTTCCCATCAGAGGCTGATACAAGAAGCCAGAAACAGCCCAGGGTGGGGGCAAAGGAGGAGGGGAAGAGCTGTGTGTGCTGGGGTTGGGCTTCCTCACTCATGCTGCAACAACTGCCCAGCTTGCTGGGATGCATGGTACTGGTGCTCTCAGAGGTACCAGAGTGGGCTCACACAGCACCTGGGGGCTCCTGGCATACACAAGAGCTTGAGGGGATTCAGCTGTGGGCCTCAGTTCCCCACACAAGCCTGGCACTGAGACTGAGTGATGTGCTGAAGGTCATGGGGGGAATCCAGAGTCAGCTCTCAACTTTGTCTTTATTGGGCCATATAGATTCACAGATCCACAGATTGCATTGGGTTGGAGGGGACCCTCAAAGGTCATCTTGTCCAACCCTCCTGCAGTCAGCAAGGACACCTCCAACCTCCCAGGGCCACATCAAGTCTGGGCACAGGACTAACAAACCCCCTAACTATTTACTCATCCACGAAGGGGAAATATCATCCTCCCTGCTCTGCAGATGGAGTGCATTTCTCCACCAGAGATCTGGAAGGAATGAAGATCCCCTGAGCCTCAGGGCTACTGTTTTATCCACAAAACCACATAAAGGTTTAAAGTCCACACAGCCCCAAACCAGCCTCATCCTCTTGAGTCACTGGTTCACATTCCTCTGTGAGCTCCAGCACAGGCATTTGGTGGTGCAAAGCTGCCCATGCTAACGGCAACACCTAGCTCATAGAACCATAGAATGGTAGGGTTGGAAGGGATCTTCAGAGATCACTGAGTGCAACTCCCCTGCCAGAGCAGGATGACCTAGGGCAGGTCACACAGGAACACACCCAAAGGGGTCTTAAAAGCCTCCAGAGAAATAGACTCCACAACCTCTCTGGGCAGCCTGCTCCAGGGCTCCAGCACCCTCACACCAAAGAAGTTTCTCCTCACTGTGAGGTGGAATTTCCTGGGTTCCAGTTTGTGCCCATGGCTCCTTGTCCTATCACAGGACATCACTGAAAAGAGCCTGTCCCCTTCTTTTGACACTCAGCCTCCTGAGATTTTTAAGCATTGATAAGATCTCAAGTCATTTCTCCAGCTAAACAGCCCCAGGTCTCTCAGCCTTAGTATCATAGTATCATAGTATCAGTCAGGGTTGGAAGGGACCACAAGGATCATCTAGTTCCAACCCCCCTGCCATGGGCAGGGACACCCCACACTAGATCAGCCTGGCCAGAGCCTCATCCAGCCTGGGCTTAAACACCTCCAGGGACAGGGCCTCAACCACCTCCCTGGACAACCCATTCCAGGGCTTCACCACTCTCATGGGGAAGAACTTCCTCCTCACCTCCAGCCTGAATCTCCCCACCTCCAGCTTCATTCCATTCCCCCTAGTCCTACCACTACCTGAGATCCTGAGCAGTCCCTCCCCAGCCTTCCTGTAGCCCCCTTCAGATCCTGGAAGGCCACAATGAGGTCACCTTGGAGCCTTCTCTTCTCCAGACTGAACAGCCCCAACTCCTTCAGTCTGTCCTCACAGGAGAGGTGCTCCAGCCCTCTGATCATCCTCCTGGCCCTTCTCTGGACACCTTCCAGCACCTCCACATCCCTCTTGTAATAGGGGCTCCAGAACTGGACACAGTACTCCAGGTGGGGTCTCAGCAGAGCTGAGCAGAGGAGGAGAATCACCTCCCTTGCCCTGCTGGCCACACTTCTCCTGCTGAAGCCCAGGATCTGATTGGCTTTGTGGGCTGCAAGTGCACACTGAGAGCTCATGTTGAGCTTCTTGTCCACCAGCACCCCCAAGTCTCTCTCCTCAGGGCTGCTTTCCAGCCTGTCACTGCCCTTAGATGGGAGTATCTCAGCTACCAGCAGAGCCAGGGCCAAGAGAGACATAGGATCATAGAATCAATAAGGTTGGAAAAGACCTCAAAGATCATCAAGTCCAACCTGTCACCCAACACCTCATGACTACTAAACCATGGCTCCAAGTGCCACATCCAATCCCCTCTTGAACACCTCCAGGGATGGGGACTCCAACACCTCCCTGGGCAGCACATCACAGTGGCTAACAACTCTCTCTGGGAAGAACTTCCTCCTCATGGCACAGTGCTGCCAGTTCTCACTCCCACATACACAGCAGGGACATATCATGGGGACACCCTGAGTAACCAGAGGAGCAGGATGACAACCAACCAACCTCTATTCAAGTTCTCCAAGTGGGCTAAAAGCCACCACAGCACTACAGTTCCATGTAGGAATCACTGCTTGGGATTCAAGGAGCTGTGCAAAGCTTGCATGGCCCAGCACTGAGATGCAGGAAGCCCAAGCTTAACCCCCAGCACTGCCCTGGGTGTGCAGGGTGATCACAGCAAGATTCCCCTGCTCCTCACCTACCTCCTTCCCTGCAGAGTTTGGGCAGCAGGGTGAGCAGTGCTGGAGGCAGACCTCGATCCTCCAGCTAGGGTCCCAGGGACCACAGGCACTCCTGGATGAGGGCACACAGCTGAGTGGGGTTTGTTTCATTGGTGCAGTGGAAAGGGCCACCTGAGAGCACCTCCTGCACCACCCATCTGCAACCAAGAGCTGAGTCTGGCAAGGGTTTTGTTTTCAAAGCACAAGAACCAGCAGCAGCTCCTCAAGGCAGTGCCATGGCAGTAGATGGCTTCATCCATACCCAGTCACTTGGTGGCAAAGCACAGCACAGCTTCTGGCTGGGAAAAAAAGCCTTTTTTTTTTGTTTTTATTTAACAATTAAGGTATCTCTTACCTTTAAATCCCACATCCTCTCACTCTGAAACCATGTTTCCTCTCCAGGCCAGGCCAGCTGGGTGTGGAGATGCTGCTGCAACTTGGTGACCTGCACTTTGCAGACACTTGGTGATGATTCCACAGCTCCTGTCTGGCCCTCAACCCCCTGAGTGTCACACAGTTTGGCCCAGGAAATGGAGATGGCTGCTCTTCAAAACACAACCACAGGCATGTCCTTGGGACTCTGAATCAAAATTGAGTTTGTCAGGACAGCACCCAGCACTTGCAGGTCAGCCTGAAGCTCTGGAATGGCCTAGGAGAAAGCCACAGCCCTCCTGTTCACCACCACTTTCAGCCTCTGGGAGCAAGACGTGGGGTTGGTGAGGCATCTGCTTTGGTCAGGTCCTTCTGCTAGCTAAAGGTTCACAGAGTCCCAGCATGGTGGGGATTGGAAGGGACCTCTGGAGACCATCCAGTCCAACCCCCTTGCTAAAGCAGGGCACCCACAGCAGTGTGCCCAGGAGCACAATGGCCAGGTGGCTGTGGAATCTCTCCAGACAAGGAGACTCCACAACCTCTCTGGGCAGCTTGCCCCAGGCTTCCAGCACCCTCCCACCACAGAAGTTTCTCCTCCTGTTCAGGTGGAACCTCCTGGGTTTTAGTTTGTGCCCACTGCCCCTTCTCCTAAGAGTGGCCCAGATTCTTTGGTTTTGCACAAACCCTCCCCACTCCCACACCACCTCACTGCAGTGTGTTCTGCACTGTCAGTGCTTCACACTCTGTCCTCACTCTTGTGGCCATCAGCACCATAGAACTGTCAGGGCTGGAAGGGACCTCAAGGCTCAGCCAGTTCCAAGCCCCCTGCCATGCCCAGGGACACCTCACACTGCAGCAGGTTGCTCACAACCACATCCAGCCTGGCTGCAAACACCTCCAGGCAGGAGGCTTCCACCACCTCCCTGGGCAACCTGTGCCAGACTCTCACCACCCTCCTGGGGAACAACTTCTTCCTCACATCCAATCTCAATCTACCCATTTCTAGCTTGGATCTGTTCCCCCCCCCCCAGTCCTATCACTCCCTGACACCCTTAAAAGTCCCTCCCCAGCTTTCTTGGAGCCCCCTGCAGATCCTGGAAGGCCACAATAAGGTCTCCTTGAATATTGCTGCTGCAAGAAACATCCCAAACCTCTCCAGTCCCTCTGGAATGAGCTGGCCCATGGCAGAGCCTCAGCCAGAAGTGAATTGTTTCAAGGAGACTCAGGGCAGCCACCTCCTTTTTCATTCCATACACCTTTTATTGCAGAGCAGACCGAACCCACCCTCGACCCAAACTCAGGAGCTACACAGTTTCCAGACACTGCCACGGTAAAGTCGAGTCCAGTGGAGACTGTCAGGCAAACAGGGAGAGGGCACTCACCCCCTCTCATCTGCAAGCCCTTGAGAGAGTCTGAAAAATCTTGCAGCTGAGTGTTTCAGAGCCCTGTAAACCAGGTGGCTCTGCTCCTGCCAGCACCTCCTCCAGCAGGGCAGAGGTGAGCCGTGGTCACCCCTGATTTACACCGCTGTCACCAGCCCAGAAGCAGGCCTTGTGTCACGGAAGCAGCCAGGGAAGGTTTGATGTCAGGGTGATACACACGTGGTGGCAGATTTGTGATGCTTCCCAAAGGGCTGCCTTTGGGATCAGATTGAAGACAGTGCCTCCCATTCCAGGTGCTGCTGTGTCTTCGGGTCGATGCACAACCCTGCTGCCTGCTCCCTCTCCACGTGGGAACGAAGCCTTGGCCTGGAAACACGTCGAGTCGGAACAGGCACTAACTACCACAATAAACTACAGCACAGCCCCTCTCTGCCCTGCCTGCTGCTCTGCCTGCCAGCAGCCCAGCAGGTCACAGCTGGCCCCAGGTAAGGCTGAGGGTGAGCCACAGCCCCCCAGGGGGATCACAAGAAGGTCAGAGTGTGGCTAGGAACCGTTCTTCAGTGTTATCAGCTAACAAAGACATTGTGTTCTGGTGAGACCATCCTCAAGAAGGGCTTTGGGGACACGCTGGATGCATCAGCAATTTGAAGGTGATGATACTAGATGAACCCTCCCCCAGCTCTCTGTCTGTAACATGTGTTTTCTTACCAACCCTATACTCCACAGTGAAGCCTTCCCTCTGAGCCACCACGGTGTGCCATACAGCGTAAATACAGTGTACATAGTGTGCAAATCCAGTGTAAATACACTTCAAACTTCCTGATGCAGGTCCAGAGCTCACCTGGGGACACTAAATGGGCTGGCACAAGACACATTAGCCCAGAAAAGCTTCAAAACTGCCTGACTTTGGGATCTCCTCCTTCACCTTCTGAAAGCTTCACAGACACAGCCAGCCATGACAGCCGGTGCCAGCTGCAGATGTGACACACAGGGCTCACACTCCAGAGACATCACGAATTCCCTGTGCTGGATGCAGAGCAGAATGGCTCAGTGCTCAAGGTGGATGCTACAGAACAGCTGTTCACCTAGAGAGGCTGTTTGAATGCTGATGTGTGGTGTGCTGAGAGGTTTTTACTCCTCCCTCACTGCTGTATGACAACGAAAAATCTCCTGGGGTGAGTGGGAACCTTGGGAGAAGCAGCTGCTGGCTAAAGCCTCCAAACCTGCAGGCTTCTGAGTAGCATCAGAGCAGGGGTGGCACAGATGGAGACAAGTGGAGTTCACCCAAGCCACCATGTGCCTCAAAGCTGGATGTGGAAAGGGGTGCTCGGGGGGCAAATCATTCATTCCTTCATGGGTCGCTGCCTGCCGGCTCTGCGAAGGCCGGCGGCCAGCGAGTGTGCGTGAGACTGGCCAGGGGAAACCTGCCCGGGAGAGCAGGGACCACGGCTCAGGGAGGCTTTGGAAGGTCACCTCCAAGTGGTGTGCTTCTGACACAGGCTACCTTTAGATCTGTGATGAGTGAGTGAGTGAGCGAGCCCACCGGTGCCGCAAAGCCCTGGGGTCTCTGTTCCCTTGGAGAAGAAAAGAGAGAGAAGGATCTCATGAAGTGGTCGCTAGGCACAAAGGATTCCTCTGCAGACAGAGCCCCGCGGGCTTCCCCTCCTCCGGACTACAATCAACTACCTGGGGAGCCGGGAGCACAAACAAGCAAGGGACATTTAAGGCAATCTCATTTCCGTGGCCCTCCCGTGACCTTCGGGCAGCAGATCCTTGTCCTCCTTCTCCAGGAAGGACTTCTTGCAGGTGAACATGACGAGCAGCAGCAGCGGCAGGTGCCAGAGGCTGCAGAAGAAGAGCTTCCTGGAGCTGCTGCGGTCTGCGTCCCGGTAGAAGCGGAAGCCGAGGTAGGAGATGTAGAGGTTGAGAGGGAGGGAAATGAGTGGGAAAGTCCAGGTGGTGATGTCGAGCAGAGGAGCTGCTGTTGAGAGTCCAATTAAGGCCAGGCAGTGGCGCAGGGCCACCCTCCTGCAGAGGCCTGGGTGGGTGACAGACATCATGCAGTATCCTCCCCGCGAGTAGTCCTCCCGCAGCCCCCAGCTCAGGGCGTTGAAGTGAGGGAACTGCCAGGAGTAGAGGATCCCTCCCAACAGCAGCGCGCCTGCAGCGGGACAGACAAAGGAACAGACAAAGGGACAGGCGTTAGAGGGCCGCCGGGAGAGGTGCTGCAGAGAGACCTCCCCAGGTCTGGGCTGTGTGTGCAGAGGAGCAGAGCTCTGAGAGGAGCAGAAGCCCCCAAGGGGAGGCATACCCTGGCTTTGGTGGCACTTACACAGGGCTGCAGGTGGTGCTGCTCCTGGGTTTGGAGCACTGAATTTGGAAAGGGTTTGAAGGAGTCCCCTCCTCCTAGCCACCCATCACTAACTGGTTTCTGCAGCTAGTCACAGCCCCACGGGATTGCTTTGGCTGGAAAAGCCATCGAGTGCAACCAGCAACCCAGCACCACCATGGCCGCTAAACCATGTCCCCAAGTGCCATGGCCACGCATTTCTGGAACACCTCCAGGGCTGGGGACTCCACCACTTCCCTGGGTGGCCTCTGCCAATCCCTGACCACTCTTGCAGCAAACAAATTGTTCCTAATGTCCAACCTGCCCTGGCACTATTTCAGGCCATTTCCTCTCTTCCTATCACCTGACACTAGGGAGAAAAGACCAACCCTCGCCTCACTGCAACCTCCTTTCAGTCCATTCAGTCTCTACCTGAGGGAAGACTGATGAAAATGAAGCAAATTTGGGCAAGAGACTGTTTCCCTGGCAGCCTTGAGCTTCCACTCCTGGATTCCTGAGTTGAGAAGAGCAAAAGCTGGTGGGCAAAGCAGAGTCTCACATCGACCAGAAACAAGGAGCTCTGCTCAATGACAGCAGGAAAAGAAGATACCCCAGGAAGATACCAGCACCCTGGCAGCCTGAAGCACAGCTGAACTCTCTTTGGCTACTGTCTGAAGGGCACAGGGGGCACCTGGATCAGCTCTCCTGCAGGCAGCACAATCAGCAGCAGCTGCTAATGAGGTGGCAGAAGATGGGAGAACTTTTCCCTCCTTTAAATCAACTGTGGGAACTTCTAAGTAGCTTGCTGGAGTGGCTCTATTCACACCAATTAGCTGCTTTCACATGCAAAAAGCAGCTCTGGAAGCACCACACCTCCCACAGCTCTCCTCAGGACAGGGCTTCCCGAGGCAGCAGCAGCTCAGAGGCTGGTTCCAGCGAGCTTCAAGGAGGCCCTCAGACTAAACTCCCTTCACTAATTTCGTCTGAAGACACAAAAACTCGCCCAAGGCTGTTGCACATTATGAGCATTCCTGGATTTTCCTTTTGTTTCCCAGCTCCCAAACGCTCTGCTCTGGCATTAACACTTTCTTTGCATCTCCTGCCTCCCTGAGCTCATTCTCTATGGAGACTACTTCTCAGCTGCAGCCAGGAGTCTGGTGTGCTCTTAATGACTTGGGAGAAAAGAGCCACACTTATCTGCACACACATTAATGTGCTTTAATCACGGGCTGGTAGGGGTTGGAAGGGATCTCCGGAGACCAGGGAGTCCAACCCCCCCGCCAAAGCAGGATCACCTAGGGCAGGTCACACAGGAACACATCCAGAGGGCTCTTCAAAGTCTCCAGAGGAGGAGACTCCACAACCTCTCTGGGCAGCCTGCTCCAGGGCTCTGGCACCTTCACAGTAAGGAAGTTTTTCCCTCATGCTAAGGTGGAACCTTCTGTGTTCCAGCTTGTACCCACTGCTCCTTGTCCTGTCATTGGGCACCACCACAAAGAGCCTGGCACCTTCATCCTGACACCCACCCCTCAGATATTGATAGGCATTGATCAGATCCCCTCTGAGCCTTCTCTTCTCCAGAACAAACAGCCCCAAGTCTTTCTTCACTGTAGAGATGTCCAAGTCCCCCAGTCATCATTGTAGCCTCTGTTGGACTCTCTCCAGTAGATCCTTTCCCTGGATGCTCACTTCTCTCCCAGCAACTGCTTGGGCTCTAACGAAGACCAAGTCACAGTCTCCTTTGAACTCTTTGTGGTTCCTGTCTTCTCTGCACCTGTTCTGGCTGTTCCTTGGGGCTGTGCCTGTCTAGTTCTTGTCCTAAACAACACACCTTACCCCCGTGGTTTTACCCTGTGTTATCCACCAGTGAGGAAGGGACAACCCACTGCACTCCGGGGGTGGGGGCTCCAGCTGCTTTTAAGATCCCACAGGGTGGGCTACCAAAGACTTGCCTCAGCGCTCTCTAAACTGAGGAACAGACACTCTGTAACCTCAAAGTTGGTTACATGAAGGTATTACTCTGAAAGCTGATTGTGGCTGAGGGAGTTGGGGATGTTCAGCCTGGAGAAGAGGCTGGGAGGAGACCTTCTGCCTCTCTACAACTCCCTGAAAGGAGGTTGGAGCCAGGTGGGGGTCAGTTTCTTCTCCCTAGTAACCAGTGATAGGATGAGAGGAAAGAGTGTCAAGTTGCACCAGAAAGATTGGAGCAGATGATGCTTGGGGTCCCTTCCAACCTGTGATTCTGTGAAGATCCTGAATGGGATAACCCTAGGGAACATGCTTCAAGTTTCCCATCTGAAGTGCTTTGGAGCCATTAGCTCAGCATCTCTCAGAAGTTAGGGGAAGGTAAGCTACAATTCTCTATCACAATCATGGAATGCTCTGGGTTGGAAGGGACCTCCAAAGGTCACCTAGTCCAATGCCCTCTGCAGTAAGCAGGGACATCCTCCACTAGATCAGGTTGCCCAGAGCCTCACCTGGGCAGCCTGTACCAGTGTTCCACTACCTTTGTGGTAACTGAGGAAAGTTCAGCAGATGAGGGCAGATTGAGACTGGAGATCAGGAAGAAATTCTTGACAGTGAGGGTGGGGAGACACTGGCACAGGTTGCCCAGGGAGGCTGTGGGTGTCCTCTCCCTGGAGGGGCTCAAGACCAGGCTGGATGAGGCTTTGAGCAACCCGGGCTGGTGGGAGGTGTCCCTGCCCATGGCAGGGAGGGTTGGAACTGGATGGTCTTTAAAGTCCCTTGCAAGCCAAAGCATTCCTTGGTTCCATGACTCAGAGCTTGGCCCTGTTCCCACAGCTATGCACCAGGCAGCCTCTCCTCTGCCATGTGCTGTGTCCTCTGCCTGGGTGCAGCACAGGCTCTGCTTAATCACTTGTCCCAAAGCTGTGTGCAGCCAGGCTCAACACCCCCTGAAGCTCAGCCACACCAGCCCTTAAACAGCTCTCTAACACCATCATAACAGCGACAGAAAAGAGTCATCTGGAGGAGCTTTCAAACACAAAGAGGCCAAGTAAAAGACTTGAGGCTGGGTTCCCCTTTTCAAAGCTCTGGGTGGGTTTGGGTTTTTTTTTTTCTCAACATGCAAGCCTCTGGAATTTCATTGCTTTGATTACATTACAACCATTGAGATCATTGATATTTCACAGAGAAGCTGCACAGCATAAAAATCTTCATAGCCCATTATGAGGGTTTTAAGTGACCCCAGCTTTGTCTCTGGTTCCCCTGAGCCTTGGACATCCTGCAACTTCCTCTGCCCAGGCACAGGCTGGCAGAGGTTTGGGAGTGTCACACAGGACTGGTGCCTTGCAGAGCACAGCACATGGTGCAAGGCAGGTCAGCAACTACCTTTAGGCTGAAGCAAGGGAGGCTGAGGGGAGACCTCCTTGCTCTCTGTAACTCCCTGAAAGGAGGTGGGGGCTGGTCTCATCTCCCTAGTGTCAGGTGACAGAACAAGATGCAATGGCCTGAACTTGTGCCAGGGGAGGGTTAGGTTGGAGAGGAGGAACAGTTTCTTTGCTGCAAGGGTGGTCAAGGATTGGAAGAGGCTGCCCAGGGAGGTGGTGGAGTCCCCAGCCCTGGAGGTGTTCAAGGCACTTCAGAATACAGTGGCCATGGCAGCTGGTTATGGTTGGACTCGATGATCTTAAAGGGTCTTTTCCAGCCTTAATGATTCCTGACAGGCCCAGAGCAGACACTGCAATACTCTTTAATTACTAGATAAATGTTAACTATGTCATCATTAGGCCAGCAGTGTTTGCAAGCAGTATTACAGCCAGACTACCTCTGGAGACTAACCTGGCTCAGAACCCTGCAGAGGCTGCTCTGCTGCTCCTCTGCAGCTCCCAGCAGTCTGGGAACTCGTTTTGACAGCAGCAAACCTCCTTTTCCTCTGCAGAGTTTGTAATTAACTGCAAATCAGATGAGGCTGCTCCCAAGTGCAGCAGGTGGAGCTGGCAGAGAGTTTGCCAAGCAGTGCTGCCTGTCAGGGCACAGCCATCGTCCTCACAGGGGACAGCCAGCACTCAGGGCCACCACAGCCCTCAGAGCTCCTCCACAGCACAGGAAAAAGCTGAGCACAGGTAATCAACACAAATACCATAGAATCACAGAGGCTTTGTGTTGGATGAGACCTTTAAAGTCCATATAGTGCAACCCCCCTGCAGCCAGCAGGGACATCTGCAGCTAGAGCAGGTTGCTCACAGCCCCAATCAACCTGGCCTGCAATGCTTCCAGCCAGGGGGCAGCTCCCAGCTCTCTGGGCAACCTGGGACAGGCTCTCACCGCCCTCAGGGTCAAACACTTCTCCCTTCTCCCCACTCTGAATCTCCCTCTTGGTGTTTCAAACCATCCCCCCTTGTCCTGTCACCACAGGCCCTGCTCAGAAGTCTGTCACCAGCTTTCTGCTCAGCCCTTGAAGCACTGCAAGGCCACCAGGAGGTCTCCCTGGAGCCTTCTCTTCTCCAGGCTGCCCAAGGCCAACTCTCTCAGCCTGGCCTCACAGCAGAGGGCTTCCAGCCCTGCCAGCATTGCTGTGGCCTCCTCTGGCCTTGCTCCAACAGGTCCCTGGCTGTGCTGTGCTGCGGGCTCCAGCAGAGCACTGCAGAGGGTCAGAATCCCCTCCCTGCCCCTACTGCCCACACTGCTGGGGCTCAGCCCAGGCCATGGCTTGCTCTGGACTGTGAGGGGATTTCCTATTAGATCTCTCAGCTCCTCCACAAGTGTTTATGAATTGCAAGACCACAAGTACCTGGCTCATGGATATCCCAAGCTGTCTTGTGGCCAAATTCTTAGTAGCTGCATGTTTAGCCCACTTGTGACCACTTCCAAGCTCTTCACTTCTCCACCTGTGAGAGCCTGGGGCAGCTGTGAGCAGGCACTTGTAAATCCTGATCACTTGGCAGAGTTTAGGCACACAGGACCCAGGTCTCCAGTATCCTTCCCCTCTCCTCTGCAAAGTGGCTATAAAGTGTTTTCTTGCTGCTTTCCTGCTGTTCAATCACTTTGTACCAGCTGAAATCACCTCCAAAGCACCAAGGCTGCAGAGAACCAGGTAGGTCTGAAGGCATCCACAGGGTTCAGTAGGAGGTTTTACCCTTCCTGAGGAAATGTTGAGGTTAAACTGTTTTCTTTCATTCTTTTATAGGTATTTAAATAGCAAGGGAACTTCCAGTTAACAAACAAGAGCAGGCTGAGCAGTTTTGTTTTGCTTTAATATCTCAGGTAAAGCCAAAATGTCAGCTGGCACTTGGAGGAGGCAGACAGTGGTTCCTCTCTTTCTGCAAATACATTTTGCTCCAGTGAAATATTGAAGCTTTATAAACTGCACTTCTCCTAACCCAAACAAGGCACTCAGCTCCACAGACGTTCACAAACTGCTTGGCAGGATGCTGGGAGGGTCAATAGAACTGGGGAGGAGTAGGAAATCATTGTGAGGTGAGACTTCCACGTGCAGCTTGCAAAGCACAGTAGCCTGACAGGCTCATTTGCAGCGTGACAAGAGCAAGAAGCAACTCCCTTGGGCCCACAGGAAAGCTGGGGAGGGACTTCTGAGGGTGTCAGGGAGTGATAGGACTGGGGAGGATGGAATAAGAATAGAAGTGGGAAGATCCAGATTGGATGTGAGGAAGAAGTTGTTCCCCATGAGGGTGGTGAGAGCCTGGCACAGGTTGCCCAGGGAGGTGGTGGAAGCCTCCTGCCTGGAGGTGTTTGCAGCCAGGCTGGATGTGGCTGTGAGCAACCTGCTGCAGTGTGAGGTGTCCCTGGGCATGGCAGGGGGGTTGGAGCTGGCTGAGCCTTGAGGTCCCTTCCAACCCTAACAGTTCTGTGATTCTGTGATGCTCTTCATGGTGTCAAGAATGGGGCACCTCTAAGCTTTGATTAAAATCTGCTGGATGGTCCAAACCTCAGGTGAAGGAGCAATGTCAGCACTAGAGCCTACTGAGCCCTTGGCTTCTCCACTGAGAGGAGCACCTAAGAACATGAGGCTGGAAGATGGGGTTTGGGTATAAGCCCTTGCAGGGTGTGAACTCTGCCCAGTGGTTAACACATGGAGAGGAGAGCAGGGCAATGAGGTAGCAACAGCATCATGTCCTATCCATCCTGGGCTTGCACCACAGTCACTGACCCCCAAGTGCAAGTCCTCCAAGCTTCTCATGTCCTCTAAAGGATACAAACTCTGACAAGCCTCCACATCACCTGCTGAAGACAGAGTGAGCACACCCAGCTGCCAAGCTGTTGGTGCCAGTAGCAGCATTCTGAGCAAAGCCCAGGTTGCTTCATTCCCATAAAGCAACCTGGTGGCCTCCAACCTATTTTCTCACCCACTGAAGGGCAGAGGGAATGCTTGGATCCTGCCTGAATGCCTCGTGCTGAGGATGCCACTCTCTTGAGCAGTGATTTGAAATATGCCCCTTTGATGATGATGAAAGCTATTGCCAGCATCAAAGAGCTCTGGACACTGGGCATGGAGCAGGAACACAGATTTCACTCACAGCTGAATTATTCCAGCTTTCTGCCTTAAACATGGCACAAAACCTGGGATGATCCAACTGAAAATCTCAAAAACATTTTTTTTCTGAAGGCAAATTCTTGCAGGGCAGAAAAGGACTTGAGCTTCAAGAGGCCACAGGCTGAAGAGCTGCATGTTTGAGTGGAGCACCAGCCTCTGGAGCAGGGCCAGCTGGAGCCTAACCAGCCTGGGCAAGCAGATGAGCAGAAGCCTGTCTGCACAAGTCGAGGCAAACATGTCCTGGGGTTATCTCCAGAGCGGTGTACTGACATTGGGCAGGGCCCTGAGCAACCTGCTCTAGTTGAAGATGTCCCTGCTCACAACAGGGCTGGTGAACCAGATGACCTTTAAAGGCCCTTTCCAACCCCAAACATTCCATGATTATGACACTGTGTTCCTGAAAACACACCAGAGACTACCAGCTTGTTATTCCTCCTTATCCTTTTATTACTCCTTCTTATCCTTTCATTATTCCTTCTTACCCTTCCCATCGTTCTCTAGACAACACCCAGTGTCCTGCAAACCTCTTGCATCACATTCCAGCTCCAGGTAGGGCAAACTCTTGTTTACTTCATCAATGAAACAGCAAAAAAAGAAGGAAGGGGAAGCTGATCTGCAGCATCAACATCTGTCCAGCCATCATCTGCCCAGCCAACATGGATTTAGGAAGGGCAGGTCCTGCCTCTCCAACCTGACCTCCTTCTATGCCCAGGTGACTGCCTGGTGGATGTGGGGCAGGCTGTGGATGTGGTCTGCCTGGACTGCAGCAAGGCCTTTGACACCGTCCCCCACAGCAAACTCCTGGCCAAGCTGTCAGCCCCTGGCTTGGACAGCAGCACTCTGAGCTGGGCTAGGAACTGGCTGGAGGCTGAGCCCAGAGAGTGGTGGTGAATGGAGCCACAGCCAGCTGGCAGCCAGGCACCAGTGGTGTGCCCCAGGGATCAGTGCTGGGCCCTGTGCTCTTTAACATCTTCATTGATGATCTGGATGAGGGGATTGAGTCAGTCATCAGCAAATCTGCAGATGACACCAAGTTGGGAGCAGATGTTGGTCAGTCAGAGGGCAGAAGGGCTCTGCAGAGGGACCTTGACCGACTGGATAGATGGGCAGAGGCCAACAGGATGGCATTCAACAAGTCCAAGTGCCAGGGGCTGCACTTTGGCCACAACAACCCCAGGCAGAGCTACAGGCTGGGGTCAGAGTGGCTGAGAGCTGCCAAACAGAAAGGGACCTGGGGGTGCTGAGTGACATCTGCCTGAACATGAGCCTGCAGTGTGCCCAGGTGGCCAAGAAGGCCAATGGCATCCTGGCCTGCATCAGGAACAGTGTGGCCAGCAGGAGCAGGGAGGTCATTGTGCCCTGTGCTCAGCACTGGTTAGGCCACACCTTGAGTCCTGTGTCCAGTTCTGGGCTCCTCAGCTTAGGAAGGACATCAAGACACTTGAAGGTGTCCAGAGAAGGGCAACAAGGCTGGGGAGGGGTCTGGAGCACAGCCCTGTGAGGAGAGGCTGAGGGAGCTGGGGTTGCTCAGCCTGGAGAAGAGGAGGCTCAGGGGAGACCTCATTGCTGTCTACAACTACCTGAAGGGAGGTTGTAGCCAGGAGGGGGTTGGTCTCTTCTTCCAGGCAACCAGCACCAGAACAAGAGGACACAGTCTCAAGCTGTGCCAGGGGAGGTTTAGGCTGGAGGTGAGGAGAAAGTTCTTCCCAGAGAGAGTCATTTGTCATTGGGATGTGCTGCCCAGGGAGGTGGTGGAGTCCCCATCCCTGGAGGTGTTCAAGAGGGGATTGGATGTGGCACTTGGTGCCATGGTCTAGTCATGAGGTCTGTGGTGCCAGGTTGGACTCGATGATCTTTGAGGTCTCTTCCAGCCTTGGTGACACTGTGACACTGTGATACTGTGATCAGTGCAAGGACAGCCTCCCTCGCTCCTTCTCTCTTTGCTGCGGCGCTGCACATGTCTGACTGGGAAGCGGCCAGCCAGGCATTAAAAATAAACATGGAATGGTTAAAGTATCAGCTCCAAACCAGATGTTGAAATCTGCCTGCATTTCTCAAAGCTGGTGTTTACTGCCTTGGCAACCTAAGAATGCTGTTTTGCTTAAAGCACAATTTTAGTAATTCCTCTGCCCTGAATAATGTGAAGGAATCCTGAAATGATTTCCAGACCTCGGTAGCTCCTGGACTTGGGAGGGGAGAGCACCGGCCCTTTTGTCTGCTGGAAACTGGTATGAGTTTGGCTGCTGGCAGGAGGGAAAGGCTTTGGGAGCCTAAGCTCAGCCTCTTAATGGCTCCTAGTCAGGAAACAGCCCCACACTGTTTTACTTGATAGCACACAACTGGCTCTCCTCCCTGAAAAGATGTTGAACAAATTACTCCTCTTTAATCCAGACAAGGTAGATTAGAGCTCGGAGGCTTGACTTGGTCCAGCTGTATCCACCTGCTTGGGAGGTAACCACGCTGTCTCAGACCTCATTTTTCACCTTTGCTACAAGAAATGTAACATAAGCTGCCCCCAAACTCTCCACTGGGGTTTTAAGAGGGCATTTCACATACTGGATACCTCCCCAAAGCTTTGATTGTCTCTCTCTTCCTTCTTGTGCTTGCTCACAACCACTTTAACCTGGAGAGTCTAACTCTGCAGCAGCTCTGGGGGCCAAACAAGGTGTTTGGAAGCCTCATCAAAGCCTTGCTGCCCTGTGCAGATTCAGTGCAATATTAAACACCTAAAGGGTTATCTGGGGAAGTAGATACAGGCAGTCAGAGTGGTTTGGAGAGTCACCTCCACAGCACAGTGGCCTAAAGGTTGGTTTATAAAGCTGGTGGTGGCACTGTGTTTGTAAATCACAGAACCACAGAATGGCCCTGGTTGGAAGGGACCTCAGAGATCATCTACTCCAACCTCCCTGTTGGGGAGGGACACCTCTCCACTGGATTCAGCTGCTCAAAGCCTCAGCTGACCTGGCCTTGAACACCTCCAGAAAGGAGGCATCCACAGCCTCCCTGGGCAACCTGTTCCACAGCCTCACCACCCTTGTACACCTTCCTAAGTTCCAGTCCAACCCTACTCTCCCTCAGCTTCAAACCACTCCCCCTTGTCCTATCTCTAGACACCCTCATGAGAAGTCCCTCTGCAGCCTTCTTGTAGGGTCCCTTCAGGTATTAGAAGGCAGCTCTAAGGTCCCCCCTGGAGTCTTCTCTTCTCCAGGCTGAACACCCCCAGCTCCCTCAGCCCACTCTCGTGGTAGAGGTGCTCCAGCCCTTGGCCCATCTTTGTGAAGAAGGTGCAGTGATCACTGCTGTGCCTTGAGCTTGTTTGGGGGTTGGAAAAGGATTATTAATCAGCTGGCCTCTATCACAAGTGTTCAATCATAGAGTCACAGAAGGCCAGGTCAGAAGGGACCCCAAGGATCATGTGGTCCAGGTGATAGTGGAGTTGAAATGAGATGACCCAGAGCCCTCTCAAGCTGAGTCTTACAACTGACCTGTGCTGGAGGTGCTGCCCTGGCACAATCACTGCCTAGGAGTTAATTCTTCCTCTTGTCTTTGGGAGTAGAAAAGGGATTAGCTTTACAAAGTGCACTCTTTAATTTGTGATTATGAAGCCTTCTCAAACACAAAGGCATTTGGGAGATATGCAGCCATGAACCTTAAGCAAAGAGGGTGCCCAGGGAGGTCGTGGATGCCCCTTCCCTGGAGGTGTTCAAGGGCAGGCTGGATGATGCCTGGAGCACCCTGGGCTAGTGTGAAGTCCCTGCACGTGGCAGGGGGGTTGGAATTGGATGACCTTTAAGGTCTCCCAACCCATTCTGTGAATCTCAAAAACTGATGCAGTTCCCCTCTGTCTCACCTCTGTTTCCTACCTCCCAACTCTCCTCTCCTTCACCACCGTCTCCTACCTTCCGGCTCCCCTCTGTTTCCCCGCTGCAGCGTTCCCTAGGCTGGCAGCACAGCAAGACAACAGCCAGCACTTCTGCTTCCACTGGCAAACAAAAGCAGACACTGCTGCTGCTAGTGTTGGGTGCTTGCAGGAGCAGCTCCACAGCCTTGAGAATGGGGGGGTTGGAGAAAGGAGAAGGAAGGCTTCTAAAGCTCCACACAAGGTCTCTGGGCTGCAAACAATGGTGCTGGCCGCCAGCGCGGGCACGCACAGCCCTCTTTGTGTGCCTTCAAGGTCACGTAAACGAAGGGTGAGGAGGAAAACACTGCCAGGCTCAAAAGCTTCATGGTCATGGGTTTCAATAGCTGCTCCTTTTGAGGGCTGCCACAAAAGGCCTGTGGGACAGGAGCGTCGGGGGGCTGCGCCGGACTCCTGCGCCGCACACATAAAGGCGAGGGGAGGCTGGCCGCCCGGAGGCCGCCTCTGCCCAACAAAGGCACAGGCACTGGTGGGAAGTGAAGGTGGCAGTGGGGTTTGCAACCTCCAGGCAGCAGTCCCTGGCCCCTGCCCCCAACAGGAGGGGAGCAGATGGGCTGAGGTAGGCTCTGTGTGGGACACACGAAGGGCTGGTACAGCCCAAAGCCGCTCAGAGAGACGCTGCCACTGCACAGGCAAGGCTGGGAGGAGCAGCAGCGCTGTGCACACCTCCTCTTAGCTACCCCATGAATGATGTGAGCCTGGTGGGGAAGGTGAGCATGCAGCCCCTGCTCAGACCATTCATAGAATCATAGACTTAGTGGGGCTGGAAGGGAGCTCAAGGCTCAGCCAGTTCCACCCCCCCTGCCATGGGCAGGGACACCTCACACTACAGCAGGTTGCTTATGTGCTGATAGGTTTAGGAACGACTTGCCAGAGGATCAGACTCAGCAGAGGGCTGCAAACCTGCAGAGCCAGGCAGGGGCTCCTCACCACCTGCCTCTTCCAGGCTCCCTCCAGGGTCCTACAGAGCCCAAGCATGGGAGTCCCTTGTCCTGCTTCTCCTGGGGGTGCTGTGTCACACACCTGGGACATCAGTGCTTCCCCTGGGGGTGCTGTGTCACACACCTGGGACATCAGTGCTTCTCCTGTGGGTGCTGTGTCACACACCTGGGACATCAGTGCTTCCCCTGGGGGTGCTGTGTCACACACCTGGGACATCAGTGCTTCCCTGGGGGTGCTGTGTCACACACCTGGGACATCAGTGCTTCCCCTGGGGGTGCTGTGTCACACACCTGGGACATCAGTGCTCCTCCTGTGGGTGCAGTGTCACACACCTGGGACATCAGTGCTTCTCCTGGGGGTGCTGTGTCACACCTGGGACATCAGTGCTTCTCCTGGGGGTACTGTGTCACACACCTGGGACATCAGTGCTTCTCCTGGGGGTGCTGTGTCACACACCTGGGACATCAGTGCTTCCCCTGGGGGTGCTGTGTCACACACCTGGGACATCAGTGCTTCTCCTGTGGGTGCTGTGTCACACACCTGGGACATCAGTGCTTCCCCTGGGGGTGCTGTGTCACACACCTGGGACATCAGTGCTCCTCCTGGGGGTGCAGTGTCACACACCTGGGACATCAGTGCTTCCCCTGGGGGTGCAGTGTCACACACCTGGGACATCAGTGCTCCTCCTGGGGGTGCTGTGTCACACACCCATGGTGGCTTCACACCTCCACCTCCTTCCTGCACCCCACCAGCCGTGTGTGGGGTAGAGACCAGGTGAGGACACTTTGCCTGTGAATGTGTGGGATGGGTCCCACAGGTGCCCCAGTGGTGGAACTGTCATTTCTTTTGTCTCCTGTGAAGATGGAAAAGGGGAAACAAAATAGCCCACTGGCTTTTGTCCTAAATTCAGACCAGCTGCTTACTGGCATTGTCCCTCTGACTCGCTCTTTACAGTTTTAACCCCCACAAAGCACACTCCTGGGGGCCCCCAGGACATTCTCATATGTCAGTGACATGAATATCTCTGTTTCCTCTGGAACAGACCACAAATTCTGCTGTCTTTCATCTGAGAAGCAAAAGCCTCCAAAGCTGAGTTTCCTAGAGGGATTTATAGCTGGAGCCTCCTCTGCTGCTGTTAGGACAGCAGAGCTGCCCTGCTGGCTCCCAGACCCGCTCACACAGCAAGGGGCCTGGAAAGGGTGGTGAGACTCTGGAATAGGCTGTGCTAAGAGGTTGTGGATGTTCCCTCCATGGAGGTGTTCAAGGCCTGGTTGGATGAGGCCTTGAGCAGCCTGGTCTGGTTGCAAGGCACTGCTGCTCACAGCAGGCAGGCTGGGGTAGCTGATCTCTGAGGCTGGAGTAGCTGAGGTTGGGGTAGCTCATATCTGAGGTTGGAACAGATGATGTCTGAGGTTGGGGTAGCTGATCTCTGAGGTTGGGGGTAGCTGATCTCTAAGGCTGGAGCAGATGATCTCTGAGGTTGGG
Source organism: Melanerpes formicivorus (assembly GCF_026170545.1). Classification (NCBI taxonomy): domain Eukaryota; kingdom Metazoa; phylum Chordata; class Aves; order Piciformes; family Picidae; genus Melanerpes; species Melanerpes formicivorus. The sequence goes on along the minus strand of NW_027142499.1, from coordinate 679,528 downwards.
GTAGCTGATCTCTGAGGTGGGAGCAGATGATCTCTGAGGTTGGAACAGATGATCTCTGAGGTCAGAGCAGATGATCTTTGAGATTGGGGTAGCTGAGGTTGGGGTAGCTCATATCTAAGGTTGGAACAGATGATGTCTGAGGTTGGGGTAGCTGATCTCTGAGGTTGGGGTAGCTGATCTCTGAGGTTGGGGTAGCCATCTCTGAGGTTGGAGCAGATGATCTCTGAGGTTGGAGTAACTGATCTCTGAGGTGGGAGAAGATGATCTCTGAGGTTGGAATAGATGATCTCTGAGGTTGGGGTAGCTGATCTCTGAGGCTGGAGCAGATGATCTCTGAGGTTGGAATAGATGATCTCTGAGGTCAGAGCAGATGATCTTTGAGATTGGGGTAGCTGAGGTTGGGGTAGCTCATATCTGAGGTTGGAACAGATGATGTCTGAGGTTGGGGTAGCTGATATCTGAGGTTGGAACAGATGATCTCTGAGATTGGAATAGCTGATCTCTGAGGTTGAAGTAGCTGAGGATGGGGTAGTTCGTATCTGAGGTTGGGGTAGCTGGTATCTGAGGTTGGGGTAGCTGGTATCTGAGGTTGGAGCAGATGATCTCTGAGGTTGGACTAGATGATCTCTGAGGCTGGGGTAACTGATCTCTGAGGTTGAAGTAGCTGATGTCGAAGGTCCCTTCCAACCTGAGCCATTCTATGATGACTCTACAAAAGCTCAAAGTGCTTAACTGGAAGGGACACCAAGACCTCTAAGGCTACCTTGCATGCAATTAAACTGTTGCTTTGCTCTCCCTCCTCCTGGCTGACAAACTGTGCACCAGGGAAGGTATGAGAGACTCCAGCCAGTGAGAGGTTGGATGCAGACCACCCCCTACTCTCCCCTATGCTGTTGGGGTGGGGTTTTTGTTGTTGTTGCTGTTACTGAAGCCATCCATCTGCCAAATGTCAGCAGCTGATAAGAAGTGCCCACTTTTCAATCCCCATTTGTAAATAGATGTGGGCTGCCATAATTAATCTCCACCAGCCAACACAATTTGAATTACAAAGTGAAAAGAGGGAAAAAAAGGCCAAATAAAAAAGGGAAGCCCACTTTGGACTCAGCCTCCACAGGATCCCAAGTGATACTCACTCTATAAATTCCACAGCCCCAGGAACTATTTAAATGTCTGAAAAATGAAAGAAAATCAGCACAAGATGTCTTTTCAGGAAAGCAAGGCCAGAAGTGGAGCATCAGAGATAAACTAAATAGTCTCTTGAGATAAACAGTCTTTGGTGCAGTAATACCTATGGCTCCAGGCCACCACCGGGGCTGGAATGGCTGCTCTGCTCTCAGGGCTTTTATCTGCTCTGCCACTGCCACCTACTTGGAATAAATCCCCTTAACTGATAAGGACATTATGCTGAGGATCCCTGCTTGTCACTTCCATCTAACTGGGTGGTTTATCTGACCCCTGTGGCACTGGATTGCTCTGCTCTCAGACACCGGCTCCCCTGCCCGGCTGGGGTCAAGCCTTCGGCACATGGAATCGTTCAGGTGAGATTGAACACATCCAAGTGCCGGGTTCTGCACGTCGGCCACAGCAACCCCAGGCAGTGCTACAGGCTGGGGTCAGAGTGGCTGAGAGCAGCCAGGCAGAGAGGGACCTGGGGGTGCTGGTCGATGGTAGGCTGAACATGAGCCTGCAGTGTGCCCAGGCAGCCAAGAGGGCCAATGGCATCCTGGCCTGCATCAGGAACAGTGTGGCCAGCAGGAGCAGGGAGGTCATTCTGCCCCTGTACTCTGCACTGGTTAGGCCACACCTTGAGTCCTGTGTCCAGTTCTGGGCCCCTCAGTTTAGGAAGGAGGTTGAGTTGGTGGAACGAGTCCAGAGAAGAGCAACAAAGTTGGTGAGGGGTTTGGAACACAGCCTGGTGAGGAGAGCTGAGGGAGCTGGGGTTGCTCAGCCTGGAGAAGAGGAGACTCAGGGGTGACCTTATCACTCTCTACAACTACCTGAAGGGAGGTTGTAGCCAGGCGGATGATGGTCTCTTCTCCCAGGCAGCCAGCACCAGAACAAGAGGACACAGTCTCAGGCTGTGCCAGGGGAGGTTCAGGTTGGAGGTTAGGAAGAAGTTCTATGCAGAGAGAGTGATTGCCCATTGGAATGGGCTGCCTGGGGAGGTGGTAGAGTCACCATCATTGGAGGTGTTCAGGAGGAGACTTGCTGGGGTGCTTGGTGCCATGGGTTAGCTGTTTGGGTGGGTTGGATTGGTTGATGGGTTGGACACGATGATCTTGAAGGTCTCTTCCAACCTGGTCTGGTTTATTCTAAATAAAGGTTTATTCTAAATAAATAAAGGTTGGAGAAGAGCCTCGAGATCAGCATGGAATAGAATCACAGAATCACAGAATCAAGCAGGCTGAAAAGACCTCAGAGATCACCAAGTCCAACCTATTACCTAATCCCTAACACCTCCTGACGACTAAACCATGGCTTCAAGTGCCACATCCAAGCCTTGTGTGAACACCTCCAGGGATGGGGACTCCATCACCTCCCTGGGCAGCACATCCCAGTGGCCAGTTTGGGCTGTGGCAATGCTCACCCCAGATTGATTTTTTTTCTGCTAACTTAGAAATACAGAATGCAGGAGGCTGCAGCCAGGTGGGGGTTGGTCTCTTCTATCTAGTAACAAGTGGTGTGAGACAGGAAAGGGCTTCAAGTTGCACCAGAAGAGGTCTAGGTTGGACATTAGAAGAAACTTCTTGACTGAGAGGGTTCTGAAAGACTGGCACAGGCTGCCCAGGCAAGTGGGTGAATCCCCATCCCTGGAGGTGTTTGAAGTGGCAGAGATGTGGTACTGAAGGACATGGTTTAGCAGCAGCCTTGGTAGTTAGATAATGGTTGCTCTCCATGATCCTAAAGGTTTTTTCCAACCAAAATGATTCAGTGATTCTAAGATGTGTCTCAGCCCCACCACAGCCCATGAGGCTAGGTGCAGAACACAGAACACAGAATTAACCAGGTTGGAAAAGACTTTGGAGTCCAACCTATCACCCAACACCATGTAATCAACTAAACCATGGCACCAAATGCCTCATCCAGGCTCTTCCTAAACACCTCCAGGGATGGGGACTCCACCACCTCCCTGGGCAGCACATCCCAGTGGCCAATCTCTCTTTCTGGGAAGAATTCTTCCTAACACCCAGCCTAAACCTCCCCTGGCACAGCTTGAGACTGTGTCCTCTTGTTCTGTCACAGGTAAATAATAAGTTTGGCAGAGGGGTTTGAGCAGCTGATCTCTGAGGTCCCTTCCAACCTAAGCCATTCTCTGATGATATGAAATGGACAGCAGAGACTTCTCCCAAGGCAGCTGCAGCAGCAGTCTGGGCAGAAGGACCAGCAACATCAGGAATTTAAAGCATGCTGGGGATCTTCTCAGGGCTAAAGGGTAGGGGGCAAGGCTGATGGGGCCAGGCTCCTTTCAAGGAGGCAGAGATGTGGTGCTAAGGGCCATGGTTTGAACCCAGATTTGGCAGAGCTAAGAGAATGGTTGGACTCAGTGATCTTAAAGGGCTTTGCCAAACAAAACAGCTCTAGGATCATAGAATCCCAGGGTGTTAGAGGTTTGAAGGGACCTCCAGAGATTGTTGAGTCCAACCCCCCTGCAAAGTAGGACCACATAGGGCAGGTCACACAGGAGCACATGCAGGTGGGTTCTGAAGATCTCCACAGCAGGAGATTCCACAACCTCTCTGAGCAGCCTGCTCCAGGGCTCCAGCACCCTCACAATGAAAACCCTTTTTGTGTTCTTGAGATGGAATTTCCTGTGATTTATTCTTGTCAGTGGTGCCCAGGGACAGGACAAGGGGCAAGGGGCACAAACTGGAACCCAGGAGGTTCCACCTGAACAGAAGGAGAAACTTTGTTGTGAGGCCTGCAGCAGGCTGCCCAGAGAGGTTGTGGAGTCTCCTTCTCTGGAGAGCTTCCAAGCCCAGCTGGGCACTGTGCTCCTGGGCAAGCTGCTGTGGGTGCCCTGCTGGAGCAGGGGGCTTGGACAGGATGATCTCCAGAGGTCCTTTTCAAGCCCTACCATGCTGGGATTCCATTGTGCCTCTTGCACCCCAAAATAAACAGCTCTGTCAGGTGTGAAGTTGGCTGTTCCCAGGCTCCACAGCCAGGAGCTCTCCTGCAAGTGGATCCTGTGCAGGAGGAGAAGCCAGCACAGCACAGGCCACACTGCCAAGCTCTGCCTACCTCTCCTGCCTTCATGTTATCACTTCAGGCTTTCAGTGCAATTAATTATTTCCCTGCTAATCTTTCCTTTGTAGAAGCAAGAGAAACAATTTGAGGGGGCCTAGATTTCCTGGGAAAACAAACCTCCTTGGAACTGAGCAGCCCCACAAAGGAGCAATGAAGTCTGCTTTCAGGGAAGCAAAAGTGTTGCTGCAAATCACAGGCTGGCAGTGAAGCTCTGCATAAATCCCCCAGATATGTGGCAGTGATATGCAGCTGATAAGTCCCATTGATCACACACCTTTGACCATCTCACCTGCACTCAGCTCCCCCCAGAGTGAGGGAATGTGAACATTCCCCATCCTTCATCAGTCTCAAACAGCTGCCATTAAAAAAACCCAAGCAGCACACACACACACACAACCCCTTCAAGCCCACAAGAAAGAATTCCACATCTTCCCAGAGATAACCTTATCTTGGCCTTTTGAAATGGGAGGCTGCCCCTAAATTGGCTTGGCACAAAATCCAGGGTTGGGGGCAGGATGTAGAAGCAGGTTTTAAGAGCAGATAATTGAAGTTGCCCTATGGGGGGGGGGCAGGGGGGTGGGGCAGAAACGGGAGCAAGCATCTCTGGGAATCACCTTAAGTGCTGCAAAAGCTGAGTGGGGTAGGAAAGAGCAGCAAGGCTTTGTGGCTCTTGCTAGGAAAGGGCTCAGATTTTTCTCTGCAAATACCTGGTTATTTGTTTCCTGTACAAGAAACTGCTGAGGAATTTCACACTGAGAGAAGCAAATGAGAACTAAAATGAGGAGAAATGAAAACCAGCTCCAACCTGAGATGTTTTGTTATGGTCTTGGCAATTGGAAACCAAGCATCCCAGAACCTCAGCGTGGTGGAGATTGGAAGGGACCTCTGCAGATCATCCAGTCCAACCTCCTGCTGAAGCAGGGCACCCACAGCAGCGTGCCCAGGAGCACAATGGCATGGGCGGATTGGAATCTCTTCAAACAAGAAGGCTCCACAACCTGTCTGGGCAGCCTGCTCCAGGCCTCCAGCACCCTCACAACAAAGAAGTTTCTCCTCATCTTCACATGAAACCTCCTGGGTTCTAGTTTGTGCCCATTGCCTCTTGTCCTGTTCCTGGGCACCACTGACTGGCCCCATCCTCTGAGCATTGCTCAGATCCTCTCTGGGGCTGCTCTTCTCCAGGCTCAGCAGCCCCAGGGCTCTCAGCCTTTCCTCCTCAAGGCTGCTCCAGGCTCCTCAGCATCATTGTAGCCTCCACTGGACTCACTCCAGTAGTTCCCTGTCTCCCTGAACTAGGGAGCCCAGAACTGAACCCAGTCTTCCAGATGTGGCCTCACTAGGGCAGAGCAGAGGTGGAGGAGAACCTCCCCCCACCTTCTGGCCACACTCTTTTTAATGCACCACAGGAGACCATTTGCCTTCTGGGCCAATGCTATCATCTCCAGCTCCCTCAAACGACCAAGACCACCTCCCAGCAATGTATGAGAACCACAGCAGGGATGCCCCTGAACTCCTGACACCGCAGGGGGGTGCAGCCACGGCTGTCTGAAGGTGCCACACACCATGGTGTTACTCTGGGCTACCCCCCTCTGCCAGTAATGAAAGGTCTGCCCTTAAAGACTGTTTTCCCTGCACCCAGCAGCAGGTCCAACAACGTGGCTGCTGTGAGAAGATTACAAGGCAAGAAAATCCACAGGAAAATGTAAACTCCAAAAGCCAGCAGTTAAGTGGTGAGAACCTTCCTTCTCATTAGCTTTCCAGCTCCCTTCCCTCACATTCCTCTTTGTTATGGAGAGGAATGATCGTTTTGTGTGTGTGTGTGTGTGTGTGTGTGTTTAAACGAGGTGCAAATGCATTTTCACACCTCTCCTGAAAACTAGGCAAAGTCTCCAAGCTAATTACACATTATTAATGAGTTCAACAACTGTGGGCAGGCTGCTTAGAGAGGGGACACAGCTCTGCCTGCTGGGGAGGGACACACAGGGTTGGGAGGGTCTGGGGCTGCCAGGTGCTGAACTCTCCTTTGCAACAACAGAAAGGTTAACACTGAAAGTTCATAGATTCACAGAATGGTTTGAGTTGGAAGGGATCTTAAAGATCATCCAGGTGCAAGCCCCTGCCATGGGCAGCAACACCTCACACCAGCCCAGGTTGCTCAAGGCCTCATCCAACCTGGCCTTGAACTCCTCCAGGGAGGAGGCATCCAGAACCTCCCTGGGCAACCTGTGCCAGTCTCTCACCACCCTCACTGGAAAGAATTTCCTCCTCATTTCCAGTCTAAATTTGCCCTCCTCCAGCTTCAATCCATTCCTTCTCATCCTATCACTACAAGCCCTTATAAAAAAGTCCCTCTCCAGCCTTCTTTCAGGCCCTCTTCAGGTACTGGGAGGTTGCTCTAAGGTCTCCCCAGGACCTTCTCTCCATGCTGAATAGCCTTTTGTTTCTGGAGCTCCTTTTTTTCTGGAGCCCTGCAGCAGGCTGCTCAGAGAGGTTGTGGAGTCTCCTTCTCCTTCTCTCCAAAGCCACCTGGTCATTGTGCTCCTGGGCAAGCTGCTCAGAGAGGTTGTGGAGTCTCCTTCTCCTTCTCTCCAAAGCCACCTGGTCATTGTGCTCCTGGGCACGCTGCTCAGAGAGGTGGTGGAGTCTCCTTCTCCTTCTCTCCAAAGCCACCTGGTCATTGTGCTCCTGGGCACGCTGCTCAGAGAGGTTGTGGAGTCTCCTTCTCCTTCTCTCCAAAGCCACCTGGTCATTGTGCTCCTGGGCAAGCTGCTCAGAGAGGTTGTGGAGTCTCCTTCTCCTTCTCTCCAAAGCCACCTGGTCACTGTGCTCCTGGGCAAGCTGCTCAGAGAGGTTGTGGAGTCTCCTTCTCCTTCTCTCCAAAGCCACCTGGTCATTGTGCTCCTGGGCAAGCTGCTCAGAGAGGTTGTGGAGTCTCCTTCTCCTTCTCTCCAAAGCCACCTGGTCATTGTGCTCCTGGGCACGCTGCTCAGAGAGGTGGTGGAGTCTCCTTCTCCTTCTCTCCAAAGCCACCTGGTCATTGTGCTCCTGGGCACGCTGCTCAGAGAGGTTGTGGAGTCTCCTTCTCCTTCTCTCCAAAGCCACCTGGTCATTGTGCTCCTGGGCAAGCTGCTCAGAGAGGTTGTGGAGTCTCCTTCTCCTTCTCTCCAAAGCCACCTGGTCACTGTGCTCCTGGGCAAGCTGCTCAGAGAGGTTGTGGAGTCTCCTTCTCCTTCTCTCCAAAGCCACCTGGTCATTGTGCTCCTGGGCACGCTGCTGTGGCTGCCACTGCTTTAGCAAGGGGATTGGACTGGATGATCTCCAGGGGTCCCTTCCAACCCCACCATGGGGGGTTTCTGTGATTCTATGTGTTAAAGTCAATGAAAATCACTGCCAGATCACTTTAAAGGGTTGGGCTGCAGCACTTCAGCTACCATTTCAAAACTAGGGGTGAAAATTTGCCCTGTGAGAGCCTCTACAAGCAAAAGCTTTTGGTGAGAATCACAGACTCACACAGCTTGCATTAGCTTGGAAGGGACCCTCAAAGGCCATTCTGTCCAAACCCCCTGCAGTCAGCAGGGACACCTCCACCTACAGCACAGCCACATCGACTTTGACCTTGAATGTCTCCAGGCAGCCTGTATTTTACCACTCCCATTGTGCAGAACTTCTCCCTTAGGTCCAAGAGAGATGAGGAGATGGAGCTCTTGGCTCCTGCTCCTCCAGGCTGGACATTGCAGGTGAAGCATGAGAATCACCCTTTAGCTTCAGTGCTGCAAAGAGATGCCAAAGGGGAGATGGAGCTCTTGACTCCTGCTCCTCCAGGCTGGACATTGCAGGTGAAGCACGAGAATCACCCTTTAGCTTCAGTGCTGCAAAGAGATGCCAAAGGAGAGATGGAGCTCTTGACTCCTGCTCCTCCAGGCTGGACATTGCAGGTGAAGCACGAGAATCACCCTTTAGCTTCAGTGCTGCAAAGAGATGCCAAAGGAGAGATGGAGCTCTTGACTCCTGCTCCTCCAGGCTGGACATTGCAGGTGAAGCACGAGAATCACCCTTTAGCTTCAGTGCTGCAAAGAGATGCCAAAGGAGAGATGGAGCTCTTGGCTCCTGCTCCTCCAGGCTGGACATTGCAGGTGAAGCATGAGAATCACCCTTTAGCTTCAGTGATGCAAAGAGATGCCTAAGGAGAGATGGAGCTCTTGACTCCTGCTCCTCCAGGCTGGACATTGCAGGTGAAGCACGAGAATCACCCTTTAGCTTCAGTGCTGCAAAGAGATGCCAAAGCCAACGCAGAAATCCTTAACCAACATAAGATCCAAGACCTAGGCAACCACAGGCAGAAGGACAGAGCCCTTAAAAATACATCTTTTGTGGTTTTAATGCATTCTCTTTGGGAGCAGAGAGCTTCCAACACTGTCTGTTATGCACTCCTTAACCCAAGGAAGCTTACATACACTTACAGACCATTTCTAGGGCTAAATATATATTTATATATATATATATATAAACCCTTTCAGTGAAGGAAATGTTTGCCTAGAAATAGCACACACAGCTGAAAACAACCCAGCAAACCTTTCATCCTAGCTCTGGACTAGATCCATATCAGAGTGTGTGTACACAAAAGCCAAGTCTGAGTGACTTTTATAGGCAGCCTGCAGCACAAATGAGGAATGGATTTCCCAGATTCTGATCATTGCTGGTTAAAAGCCTGGGCTGCTGAAAGCATTATTCAAGCCCCACTGTGGGATGAGTTGTGTGCTAAAGCCATTCTTAACAGACCTGTTAATTGAACTTCATTAGTTTCTGCAGCATATAACTCTGTGGAGCCACTTTGATTCTTGGAGTTGCTAGCTGGCAGGAGAAACAAGCCCTAATTGTGTCAGGGTTTAGCTGCTGAAGAGATCAGTGTTTTATGAGGGATGTAAAAATGGTTCACAGTTACTAAAATAGAAGTCTTTGCTTGCTTTTCAAGGGGGGTGAGGGGCTGGGGGGGGAGGGGGGAAAGGAACATTGAAAACCTTCAGAGAGTTTAGAAGTTGGCAATTAAGAAACACACCAATAAATGAATCTTCCTAGAATATCTTCTGGCTTGTGGACAGAGCCTAAGGAACAGATCTGGCGATTTTCCAGCTGAAATTTTCCTGACTTGTAAGCTGGATCTTCCTGAGCATGGTTTTAATCCTGACATTACAGAACATTTCCTTCCCCATGAAGCCCAAAGAAAGGTTCCCACCTAGATTTGTTCTTTTCTTTAAGCACTTGGTCTTTACTCAGCTGATGTTTGCCCCTGGAATGCCTTTGTAAAGAGGAGGACACCATCACAGCTACTCATTCACCCCTCACTCTGGCACTGGGTGACAACCTGGATATGAGCTGGCACTTACCACTCTCAGCCCAGCCCCAGCCTGTCCTGGGCTGATCCCCAGCAGTGTGGGCAGCAGGGGCAGGGAGGGGATTCTGTCCCTCTGCTATGCTCTGCTAAGAAACCCCCTGCAGTGCTGGGGCAGCTCTGGAGTCCTCAGCACAGCACAGACAGGGACCTGTTGGAGCAGGGCCAGAGGAGGCCACAGCAATGCTGGCAGGGCTGGAAGCCCTCTGCTGTGAGGCCAGGCTGAGTGAGCTGGGCTTGGGCAGATGGAGAAGAGAAGGCTCCAGGGAGACCTTCTGGTGGCCTTTCAGGGTGTCAAGGGCTGAGCAGAAAGCTGGGGACAGACTTCTGAGCAGGGCCTGTTGGGACAGGACAAAGGGGGATGGTTTGACACTACAAGAGGGAGATTCAGTCTGGAGAGATGGAAGAAATGTTTGACCCTGAGGGTGGTGAGACCCTGGCCCATGTTGCCCAGAGGTGATGGATGCCCCATGGCTGGAGCCATTGCAGGTGAAGGTGTTTGGGGCAGTGATCAACCTGCTGTAGCTGCAGATGTCCCTGCTGGCTGCAGGGGGTTGGTCTGGGTGAGCTTTAAATGTCCTTTCCAACCAAACCACAATTCCATGACTGCACACAGCAGAACAGACCTGCTTTCAAAGCAGCATGAGGTCAGCAGACCCCAAGAACAAGCTCTGCTGCCTCCTGAGAAGGTGTTTTCAGCTACCTTGAGAGCAGGGCTGACAACCTCCTGCCCAGCCAGGAGAGTTTTGCACTCACCAGCATCCAGGCTGCCAGTAGCCGCCGTCCAGCCCATGACAGGGGGAATGGCCCCGACCACAGCCCCCACCCAGGTGTTGGCAATGCTGATCCTCTTCAGGGGGGTGTAGCAGCAGGTGTACAGGAAAATGTTGAAGGCTCCCAGGGCCCCTGTCAGGGGGTTCACCGCCAGCGTCAGCAGGGTGATTCCTGGGACTCCGCAGGAGGCTGCAAAGCAGACGGCGAGCAGGGGGCTGTGGGAGAGACGGGGACACACTCAGCAGGAGGCTGTCCAAAGGAATCACTGCTCTCCCCCTCCTCCCAAATGCTGAAGCTGGGTCTTGGTGAGGCTTTTTTTTCACTCTGCCAGCCCAAATTTTCCCACTGGCTCCCCCCATGCTAAGAAAAGCCCTTCTAGAGCTGACTGCAGATATCCAAGGGATCCTTGGACTGCGAAGCAGCAGGGCTGGAGGCAAAACAGAAACTAGGAAGCATTTCTGTGAAGCAAAAGGGAGTGAAAATTCAATCAGCTTGAAATGACATCAACAGCAATAAAGTATTTGTGTGATTTTCCTGAAAAGCAAACCACAAAAGGGCTGAAGTTTCTCCACTGCTTTTCAGTGCCAAGCAGGGGGAGCACACCAAAGTGATTCTGGCAACAGAATCAACATGAACACTCTCTTATCTCCTAAGCATGACTGGAATTGACTGGAGATATTTTGGGTTTGGCTGGAAGCAACAGAGAACAAAGAATGCAAATGATTTCTGTTGATTTCTGCTGGACATCAACTAAAGAGCTCAGGGAAGAGCTGGAAATTGCTCTTTGGATCTGTAAGGAAGTGGCTGGAGCTGTGCAAACCTCTGCTAAGAGGCTCCACAATCAGCCCCCAAAGCCAGTGAACAAGGAGGTTTTGCCTGGCTACCAAAGCCACACGTCACAGACAGCACCGTGGAGCAACCCTAAGGAAGCTCTGCTTGTGATCCCTTGCACCAGATCAACATGGAGTGAGGCCAGAGGAGGCCACAGGGATGAGCCAAGGGCTGAAGCACCTCTGCTATGAGGATAGGTTGAGGGAGCTGGGGGTTGTTCAGCCTGGAGAAGACTCTGGTGAGACCTAGTAGCAGCTTTCCAAAACCTGAAGGGATCCTACAGGAAGGCTGCAGAGGGACTTTTTGTAAGGGTGTCTAGAGACAGGCCAAGGGGCAATGGTTTGAAGCTGAGGGAGAGCAGGGTTGGGCTGGATCTGAGGAAGAAGTTCTTCAGTAGGAGGGTGGTGAGACTCTGGAACAGGTTGCCAGGGAGGTTGTGGAGGTGTTCAAGGCCAAGGTGGATGAGGCCTTGGGCAACCAAGTCTAGCTGAGAATCATCCCTGCCCATGGTGGGGAGGATGGAATAGATACCTCTGAGGTGCCTTCCAACCTGAGCCATTCTGTGAACATGTCTGCTTCTGCAGGAGATTGTTCACATGTACTGTTTGAAGGTGTCTGCTGTAATGGGAAGAGAGGACTTAACACTACTAAGAAATAAAGTGTTGTGGGGGACCTCTGGAAGGGAGGAGAAGCCATTCATTGAGTTGCATTTAATAAGCCACGTGGCTAAATCCACACTTCAGCCCTCCATGTAGGAGCAGAACCTAGGTGTGCCTGCAGCAAAGGGCTCTGTGTGAAGCTGAGCTTTACAGGTTTTGCCTAATTGGAAACTGTGCAGCCTTTGTGCTCCACAATCTCTCTGCCCTCTGGCCAAACCCTTACCCCTGAAATGTGTTGCAAGCTCTGCTCCAACCCTCATAAGAAAACAAAATTGCTGGTGGGGATGAATTTGATGGCAAAAAAAAAATAGCCTACCAATCCAACCTCTGAGTGCTAAGAGCTTTGTTGGAGATCCTAAACAACTGGAAAGAACTGAAATGAGCCAATCCCCCACTAAGGCAGGAACTACTGCAGAGAGCCCAACAAAGGGCCCTGAGGGTGATTCCCTAGGGGACTGAGGAAGATCTCTTTGTGAGGAGAGGCTGAAGGACTTGGAGCTCTTCAGACTGGAAGAGAGCAGCCCCAGAGGGGATCTGAGCAATGCTCAGAAAGAGCTAAAGGACCTGTGGGGGGCAAGAGGATGGGGCCAGACTCTTCTCAGCAGTGCCCAGGACAAGAGGCAAGGGGCACAAACTGGAACCCAGGAGGTTCCATCTGAACAGGAGGGGAAAGTTCTTTGTTGTGAGGATGCTGGAGGCCTGGAGCAGCCTGCCCAGAGAGGTTGTGGAGTCTCCTTGTGTGGAGAGCTTCCAACCCCAGCTGGTCAAGCTGCTGTGGGTGCCCTTTCAGCAGAGGGATTGGAGTGGATGATCTCCAGAGGTTCCTTCCAATCCATAGCATTCTATGATGCTCTGACTCTGAAGGTCTGCTTTCAATTTCAATTAAACTAAGTTGTTTTTCTCCAGCTTTTCTAAGCCATCAGCAGAGCTGAGGCTGGGGAGCATGCACAGAGCACATTTACACTCTGGCATCATCAGCCTTGGTGTTGCTAACACATCAGGAATGGAGGCAGGGCAGATCATTGCCATCCACTGACAATAAGATGTATCAAATCCGAGTCTGTAATGCACCTCAGTGCCCACTGCCTGCCCACAGCACCATCACTGCCATCAGGGGTGGGTTCCAGGCTGTCTCTGTGTCTCTATTCCATGGCATTGTTCTTCTCTCCCAGCTTCTCTATCCCAGCTGGGTTAGTTTCTTTCCCACCCCATCAGCATCTCTCCCTTCATCCCTTTCTATTCCCTTTGGGAAGCAGAGGAGAGCCTCTGGCATTCAACTGGTGGTCAGCCCAGCCCTGACCTGAGACACCCTGATACCAGCCTTGTGCTGCCTGATGGCCAACTGATGGATTGGGAAGGTACTTTTAAAAACACAATGGAATGGAATGGAATGGAATGGAATGGAATGGAATGGAATGGAATGGAATTAACCAGGTTGGAAAAGACCCTGGAGGTCATCAAGTCCAACCTACCACCCAACACCATCTAATCGATTAAACCATGGCACCAAGCACCCCATGCAGTCTCTTCCTAAACACCTCCAGGGATGGTGACTCCACCACCTCCCTGGACGGCACATTCCGATGGGCAATCACTCTCTCTGTGTAGAACTTCTTCCCCACCTCCAGCCTAAACCTCCCCTGGCACAGCTTGAGACTGTGTCCCCTTGTTCTGGTGCTGGGTGCCTGGCAGAAGAGACCAACCCCCACCTGGCTACAACCTCCCTTCAGGGAGTTGGAAAGAGCAAGAAGGTCTCCTCTGAGCCTCCTCTTCTCCAGGCTAAGCAACCCCTGCTCCCTCAGCCTCTCCTCACAGGGCTGTGCTCCAGACCCCTCCTCAGCTTTGTTGCCCTTCTCTGGACACCTTCAAGTGTCTCAATGTCCTTCTTAAACTGAGGAGCCCAGAACTGGACACAGGACTCAAGGTGTGGCCTAACCAATGCAGAGTACAGGGGCACAATGACTTCCCTGCTCCTGCTGGCCACACTGTTCCTGATCCAGGCCAGGATGCCACATGCTTTCCTGGCCACCTGGGCACACTGCTGGCTCCTGTTCAGACTGCATGACAGGAGAAGGGTGAAGTTTTGTGGCTGAGACCCACAGGAAAGTCGTTCTGTTGGTGGTGGATGAAAACACAGGGCTGTTTCTGTGTGCTGTGAGCTGTTCTTTGTGAGCACTTGAACTGTGCTGCCTTTAGACCTCCTGAAAGCATCCAATCCTCTACTTCTCTCCAGTGTTGCCTTAACAATCAAGGAACTGTAAATTTCTTCTAGAGCAGTAATTAAGTGGCTTACAAGTGCCTGCTCCTAAAACCCCAGCTGAGAGCAGAAGCTCCAGCTGTGACCTGATGATTCAGCTTTGTTATTTCTGCCCCTGAACACACGACTTGGCATGGCAAGGACACTGCCCTCAGAACGGAGACCTGAGGCAGAGGGGGATCCAACTCACTCCCAGGTAAGTATGGCAGGGTTATAAGGTGTAGGAGAAGTTTAGTCAGCTCCTCATTGCTTTCTTGGTGACAACTGAGGTAGAGAGGAGTCCAACTCACTCCCATGTCATGGTTGTAAGGTCTAGGAGGAGTTTAAGCAGCTCCTCATTGCCTTCCTGGTGATACTGAGGTAGAGGGGCATCCAACTCACTCCCATGTCATGGTTATAAGGTGTAGGAGGAGTTTAAGCAGCTCCTCATTGCCTTCCTGGTGACACTGAGGTAGAGGGGAGTCCAACTCACTCCCATGTCATGGTTGTAAGGTCTAGGAGGAGTTTAAGCAGCTCCTCATTGCCTTCCTGGTGACACCTGAGGCAGAGTGGGATCCAACTCACTCCCATGTCATGGTTGTAAGGTCTAGGAGGAGTTTAAGCAGCTCCTCATTGCCTTCCTGGTGATACCTGAGGTAGAGGGGAGTCCAACTCACTCCCATGTCATAGTTATAAGGTGTAGGAGAAGTTTAAGCAGCTCCTCATTAGGAAAGAGAATATCTGAGGAAAACATGGAGAGATTTCAGCTTCTGGTGCAGTTCTTTCTGCTTCACTGACTCCCAGGATTTGAAGCAGAAAGGCCTGTCTCTAGGTTTAAATCACAGCAGTTTAAAGGGTCTTCTGGTTTCTGCTAGTTTATGGCCTTCTAGGGACCATGGCAAAACCCAGGCATGTGCTGTGAGGCTCTGATCCGACACAGGCTCCTTTGCCAGGCTGTGTGTACCTCACCCTGGGAGGAGGACTGAAACTCAGGACCCTATTCTGGAGCAGGAGGAAGGCTGAATTGTCACTGGATTTGCCCCATCACCTGATGTCCAGACAACTCCTCCCACTACAGCCTTGTGCCACCACGCAGCATGCACTGCAGAACGCCGGAACATCGGAGGCTGGAAGGGTCCTCCAGAGATCATCCAGTCCAACCCCCTGCCAAAGCAGCATCACCCAGGGCAGGACACACAGCAAGGCATCCAGGCAGGTTTTGAATGTCTCCAGAAGAAATTCTACACAGAGAGAGTGATTGCCCATTGGGATGTGCTGCCCAGGGAGGTGGTGGAATCACCATCACTGGAGGTGTTTAGGAGGAGACTTGATGATCTTGAAGATCTCTTACTCTTCACTCTTCTCTTCCTCTTCTTCTCTTCATTCTTCTCTTCCTCTTCTTCTCTTCCTCCTCTCCTCTCCTCTCCTCTCCTCTCCTCTCCTCTCCTCTCCTCTCCTCTCCTCTCCTCTCCTCTCCGAACCTCTCCTCTCCTCTCCGAACCTCTCCGAACCTCTCCTCTCCGAACCTCTCCTCTCCGAACCTCTCCTCTCCGAACCTCTCCTCTCCTCTCCGAACCTCTCCTCTCCTCTCCTCTCCGAACCTCTCCTCTCCTCTCCTCTCCTCTCCGAACCTCTCCTCTCCGAACCTCTCCTCTCCTCTCCTCTCCGAACCTCTCCGAACCTCTCCTCTCCGAACCTCTCCTCTCCGAACCTCTCCTCTCCGAACCTCTCCGAACCTCTCCGAACCTCTCCTCTCCTCTCCTCTCCTCTCCTCTCCTCTCCTCTCCTCTCCTCTCTCCTCTCCTCTCCTCTCCTCTCCTCTCCTCTCCTCTCCTCTCCTCTCCTCTCCTCTCCTCTCCTCTCCTCTCCTCTCCTCTCCTCTCCTCTCCTCTCCTCTCCTCTCCTCTCCTCTCCTCTCCTCTCCTCTCCTCTCTGAACCTCTCCTCTCTGAACCTCTCCTCTCTGAACCTCTCCTCTCCTCTCCTCTCTGAACCTCTCCTCTCTGAACCTCTCCTCTCTGAACCTCTCCTCTCTGAACCTCTCCTCTCCTCTCCTCATCCCTTCCCTTCCCTTCCCTTCCCTTCCCTTCCCTTCCCTTCCCTTCCCTTCCCTTCCCTTCCCTTCCCTTCCCTTCCCTTCCCTTCCCTTCCCTTCCCTTCCCTTCCCTTCCCTTCCCTTCCTTTCCCTTCCCTTCCCTTCCCTTCCCTTCCCTTCCCTTCCCTTTTCTCTTCTCAGAAGGACACTTCCAAACCCTCTCAGGACAGCTTGCTCCAGCACTCTGTCACCCTCACTCTGAAGAAGTTTCTCCTCAGGCTGAGAGGAGCATCAGTCTTGGGTAAGGCAATGCCAGGGCATTCTCACATGTTCTTCAGAAGTGGCTGTGGGGTTTCTGCTTGGTTTCCTTCACCCAACCATCCCAAGCAGTAAGTGCAGGCTGATGACAGACACTGGAGCATGAGCCTCATTTCACTTGGGCGTTCACTTATGCTAAGGGAATAGCTCCCATGGGAAAGAAGAAGGGGGGGGGGGGGGGGGGGGGGGAGAAGGGGAAGGGCAATCTTCCATTGGAAAATTGGCCAAGGAGCTAGCTCAGAAAGCAAACACATTGAGTAAGAAACCAGGTTTTATGATGGATTCTTGGGAGGAGCTGGTTTCAGTTATTTGGGTGATTAAAATCAGACTTTGGAAAAATACTGCAAGTGCCAAATGAGCTCTCTTCAAATTTCAGCTCTAAACCAAGCAGCATGTCACCAGGCAGGACACCTCCTCCAGAAAACCCAAACCTTGCAGCTCTGCCTCGCTCTTCAGCTCCCCTTCACTGGCAGTGCACGTGCCAAAGCCTGCCTAATAACGCTGCTAAAAGACATTCACACTCAGCTAAATGCTTTGGAGAGAGCTTCAGCTTGAAGAGTGAATAATCAAACCTCTCCTGATCCAAAGAAAATCTGCTGACATTTCTCTCCCATAGAGCTCACTCGAGAAGTTCCCTCCCCAGACACACCCCACCGAGAGCATCCAAGAGGAGGAGGAAGAGCACGAGGAGGAGAAGAGACCCAGGTTTCTCCTCACTGAACTGAAAGCTCCTGCTGACACAGAGGTGTCTGGAGAGATGCTGTCAGTCAGGCTGGGGAGGACTGCTGAGGGACAGCCCAGAGCTGCTGGGGAGAGGACAGGGACCAGACTAGACACTGGAATCCTCTCCCAGGGGAAGTGGTGGATTCCCCCACACTGCACAGTTTCAAGACTCAGCTTGCCAGGGTGCTGGGCCAGCTCAGTTCAACTCCACCATCACCTAGAAAGGTTGGACCAGGTGGTCCTTGGAATGCTTTTCAAGCTGGCATTCAGTGGCTCTGTGTGAGCAGGCAGGAGGGATCCCATGGGAGTGACAGTCAGGCATCACCTGCACACACAACCATGAGGCATCTGGAGGAACACTCACTCATCAGATCGTTGATGAAGGCTCTGGATGGAGCAGCAGCCTGTTCTACTTCATGTGCAATAGCATCATGTCTGAATCTAGGTGTCCACAGAAGGGCAACAGAGCTGGGGAAGGGTCTGGAGAAGAGGGCTGGTGAGGAGCAGCTGAGGGAGCTGGGGGTGTTTAATCTGGAGAAAAGGAGGCTGAGGGGAGACCTCATTGCTCTCTGCAGCTCCCTCAAAGGAGGCTGGAGTGACATGAGGGCTGGCCTCTTCTGCCTGGTATCAGGTGATAGGATGAGAGGAAATGGCCTGGAATTGTGCCAGGGAAGGGTTAGGCTGGAGATGAGGAAAATTTTCTTTGCTGCAAGAGTGGTCAGGGATTGGCAGAGGCTGCCCAGGGAGGTGGTGGAGTCCCCAGCCCTGGAGGTGCTCATGAAATGTGTGGCCATGGCACTTGGGGACAGGGTTTAATGGCCACGGTGGTGTTGGGGTGAAGGTTGCACTTGATGATCCCAGAGGTCTTTTCCAACCAAAACAATTCTGTGATTCTATGAAGACCTATCAACACTGAGAGAGATGAAAAATTCCTGTATCAGCAGCAGGGCTTCTCCCTGGCTCTGTGACACTGCTATGCAGATCCAGGCACAAAGCCCACACTGACCCTGAATGGACACATCCATGCAACCAGCAGCTGCATGCAATTCCTCTTCAGACCTTATGGAAATACATCAGAAACTCAATTTGTGACCTTGTGCTAATGGAGAACTGGGCACACCAAACATAGTTACATCAAAGACTAAGCCCCACTGTAAGAGCCCAATTAAGGCCCTCTGCATATTTTCCAGGTGAAGCAGAAGTGCTTTGATTGGAAATGAGATTCAAAGCCTAATACAAAAGGTAATAAAGCAAACTCGGTCTTCTCCCTATCTGTCAAAAACCTCTTAGAGAAACATCACCCACTCCTAAAAGGGCAAACTGAACCACCCTCCAAAGGAACAAGACCCTTCTGTTCTGCTGCAGCACATAGAGGACACCTTAAAGCACTCCAACACTTCAATTCCCACTTGATTATTTTCTGTTAGATGATATTATTATTACTACCAGCATCATCACATAATCAGAGAATTGTCAGGGTTGGAAGGGACCTCAAGGCTCAGCCAGCTCCAACCCCCTGCCCTGGGCAGGGACACCTCACACTACAGCAGGTTGCTCACAGCCACATCCAGCCTGGCTGCAAACACCTCCAGGCAGGAGGCTTCCACCACCTCCCTGGGCAACCTGTGCCAGGCTCTCACCACCCTCATGGGGAACAACTTCTTCCTAACATCCAATCTCAATCTCCCCACTTCTAGTTTTGCTCCATCCCCCCTAGTCCTATCACTCCCTCACACCCTACAAAGTCCCTCCTCAGCTCTCTTGGAGCCCCCTTCAGATACTGGAAGGCCACAATTAGGTCTCCTTGGAGCCTTCTCTTCTCCAGACCGAACAGCTCCAACTCCCTCAGTCTGTCCTCATAGCAGAGCAGCTCCAGCCCTCGGCTTATCCTCGTGGCCCTTCTCTGGACCCCTCCAGCTCCTCCAGTTCCTTCCTGTAACAGAGGCTCCAGAACTGGACACAGTGCTCCAAGCAGGGTCTCACCAGAGCAGAGTAGAGTAGAGGAGAAGAATCACCTCCCTGGCCCTGCTGGCTATGCTTCTCTTGCTGCAGCCCAGGATCTGATTGGCTTTCTAGGCTGCAAGTGCACACTTGAGCCACAGCACCTGGGATCTGTTCTGCCAAACATGGAGCGAGGACTGAAAATAAGCAGGATGGAGACAATGAAGAATAAAGCATGGAGGGGAATGGCTGTGCCAAGGGTCACAGCTCCACTGCCCTGCTCCTCAGCATCTCCAGCCTGGCTGCACCTCCTTGAAGCATGTCAGAGAATCATAGAATGGTTTGGGTTGAAGAGGACTTCCAAAGCTCATCCAGTCCAAACCCCTGCAGCCAGCAGGGACATCTGCAACTACAGCAGGTTGCTCACAGCCCCACACGACCTGACCTGCAATGGTGCCAGCCATGGGGCATCTACCGCCTCTGGGCAACATGAGTTAGGCTCTCACCACCCTCAGGGTCAAAAATTTCTTCCATCTCTCCAGGCTGAATCTCCCTCTTCTAGTTTCAAACCATCCTCCCCTTGTCCTGTCACAACAGGCCCTGCTCAAAAGCCTGTCCCCAGCTTTCTGACTGCCCCCTTTAAGCCCTGAAAGGCCACCAGAAGGTCTCCCTAGAGCCTTCTCTTCTCCATGCTTAGCAAGCCCAACTCGCTCAGCCTGGCCTCACAGCAGAAGGGTTCCAGATGTCCTCTACATGCAGGCATGGGCTGGGTGGGGAGAAGGAAGGCCAGAAGAGAAGGAAGTCATGTAGTCATTTCCACATCCCCACGAAGCCAAGACATGCTCCTCAGTCCCCCCTGCATGGCACTTCAGCCACAGCAAACACTGCACAGCCAGTGCCCTTTGGTTACACTGCAACTTGTCTCTTATGAGACAAGCCCTGAATTTGTCTTTTTGGTTGAGCTTTCAGCTTCATTCAAGAGACAGGTTCAGCAGGACCACCAGCACTTCTTCCCTGCACTCCCCTCAGAAACCATCCTCAGTTATCCCTGACTGCAGCATCTCCCAGTGTGGCTGCTGAGGGGTGCCGCGGCAGCAGAGGTGAGATGGACAGCTCTGATTAAGCTCAATATTGCTCCTCTGGACAGGCATTCCATCTGCAGAGAGTGTCCAAACAGTTTGTTGTAATCAGAGGAGGAACAGCCTGAACCAGCCTCACACACACACACACACACACACACACACACACACACACACACACACACAGAGGGGCTGAAAATAGCAGGAGCTCAGCAGAAGGTATTTGGCAGACGAAGACCACGCGTGTGATTCTCATCTCTGCAATTTCATTTCACCAGCACAGCCTGAGAGATATGAGTCCAGTGCACCAGCACTGTTCCAAAGCCATAATTAAAATCAGACTTGGGGAGTAAGCATCATAAGTTGCTTATTATTTCTGGAATCTGTAGGTACTAAAAATGTCCCCAGACTACTCATCATTACAAGGCTGCTGGAGGAAGCCTCCTCCTCTTCCTAATTTTTTCCAGGTCAACAGTAAGTTATCCAGGCTCCTGAAGCCGCTTTACAAACTCAGACAAAAGCATCAGCCTGGAGTTCTGACTTTTCCCCAGCAGCAAGGAGAGGTTGCACAGCCTGAAGTGCACCTCACACGCCTCTGAAGCTTCCTGTAGCTGTGGAAGGCCGAGGGCAATTCAAGAGTCGGGGATGTCCACGGAGATCCCAGCACAAATGTGCCCTAACCTCATGCCAACCCCCAGCGTTCTCCCCAGCTGCTTGGGGAGTTTTGATCATCTCCTGGCATCTTCTCCATTCCTGTGGCCAGGCAATGCTGGAAGTTGCCAAAACCCAGCCCCAGCATAGGAGCTGAGCCTGTGATCACCATGACTGTCACATGGTATGAGCTAGGACTCAGTCACCTCCTTCAGCTGCAGTATCAGCCCAGGGATTCTCTTCTTTTAAAAACACTTCTGTTTATTTGTTTAAAAATCAGCCCCCAAGAACTGCTGACCTCCCTCAAAAGCTTATAAAGACCCACCAAGAAAATTTAGAAGGACCTTCAACACCAACAGTTACACCAGGCAATCCCATCCCACTTGGAAGAGACCCAAGGGAACTGAGGACACTACACCTGCGGTATCGACTCCATTTCTGATGCCCCCAGCAGAAGAAGACATGGAAGTGTTGGGAGCAGGTCCAGAGGAGGCCACAAGGATGATCAGGGGGCTGGAGTACCTCCCCTAAGGGGATAGGCTGAGAGTGTTGGTGTCATTCAGCCTGGAGAGGAGAAGGCTCCAAGGAGACCTTAGAGCAGCCTTCCAGTACCTGAAGGAGGTTGCAGCAGAGCTGGGGAGGGACTTTTTGACAAGGGCTGGGAGTGACAGGATGAGGGACAATGGCTTTGAGCTGGAAGAGGGGAGGTTTAGTCTGAAGATCAGGAAGAAATTCTTCACAGTGAGGGTGGTCAGACACTGGAACAGGTTGCCCAGAGAGGCTGTGGATGTCCCTCCTCTGGAGGTGTTCAAGGCCACGCTGGATGGGGCCTTGAGCAATGCGATCCATTTGGAGGTGTCCCTGCCCATGGCAGGAGTGTTGAAACTGGATGATCTTTCAGGTCCCTTCCAACACAAACCATCTATGATCACATGACTATACAGAAGCCTTCCTGTTGCTATGACTTAGGTAACAGAGAAGAAACCAGACATCTGGGCTGAATTTGTGCCACTTCCAGCTCTGCTTCCCCAGATGGACAGATGCCCGAAACCAGCAGCGGGGTCGTCTGCTGGCACAAGTGCTGGAGAGTCAGCTGACGGCAAAAAACGAGGCAGAAGGCTGAAAAATGCACATTTTGGCCCTGAAGAGCAACGGTGGCTTCCCTGAATTCTTTTTGATGGGGTTAAACCCCTGCTGGTACAGCTTCCAAGGAAGGCAGAGAGCATTCAGAAGCCAGCGGCGATGCCGGCGGCGAGCTGGAGGATGGCGATCTTCCAAGAGCGAAATGAAATGTTTAACTTTCCACACAAATCCTTGCAGGCTGCATATTTATGCATTTAGGAATAAAAAGCCACACTTGTGCCCATTGTCAGCTGTACAAGTTCCACAGCACTGATGGGAACTCGAACTGCACCAGCGCTGCCTGGGTCAGTAGCTCGTGGCTGCTGACTTCTCTGAGCTGATTCTCCTTTTCATAGAATCAGAGAATCAATAAGGTGGGAAAAGACCTCAGAGATCATCAAGTCCAACCTATCACCCAACACCTCATGACAATTAAACCATGGCTCCAAGTGCCACATCCAATCCCTTTTTGAACACCACCAGGGATGGGGACTCCACCACCTCCCTGGGTAGCACATCCCAAGGGCCAGTCTCTCCTGGGAAGAACTTTCTCCTCACCTCCAGCCTGAACTTCCCCTGGCACAGCTTGAGACTGTGTCCTCTTGTTCTGGTGCTGGGTGCCTGGGAGAAGAGACCAACCCCCACCTGGCTACAATCTCCCTTCAGGGAGTTGCAGAGGCAGGGACACCTCTCACCAGCCCAGGTTGCTCAAGGCCTCATCCAGCCTGGCCATGAACACCTCCAGGGAGGAGGCAGCCACAGCCATCCTGGGCAACCTGTGCCAGAGTCTCACCACCCTCACTGGAAGGAATTTCTTCCTAATCTCCAGTCTCAATCTCCCCTCTTCCAGCTCAAAGCCATTGTTCCTTGTCCTATCACTACAAGCCCTTGTCAAAAGTCCCTCCCCAGCTCTCCTGTGGGAGAGGCACTGGAATGCTGCTCTTAGTTCTCCTTGGAGCCTTCTCTCCTCCAGGCTGAACAGCTCCAACACTCTGACTGAACACCACCAAAAGCCCAAGAAGCTGCTGAGTGAGGCTTAATCTTGCACAGCAGCAGAATCCCATCAAACTGAACAGTAGCTATCAATGAGCTAAAATGATACTATTTTAAGGGAGAGGGGAAAAAAAAAGGCAGGGAAAGATCTTAATAGATATTCATTTATTCTCCCTCAATCCTGCAAGAAACTTCCTGACTCATGACAAGGGATGAAGGATGATGCATTTGAAAGCTAACATGTGCAACCAGATTAGACTTTTAATTGGGAATTCAGCTTTTCCCCATTGACCCCAAAGAGCGGGAATCACACTTGGCTGTCAGTCACCACTGCAGACTGCCAAGCCACCCTTCAGGGGGTGCAAACAAAGGGGGAGCTTTGTCAAGCCTTTTATTTCTCCTAACAAATGATTCAACTTTGACTTCACAGGGTAAGAAGCATCATCTCCATTCTGTCAGTATCTGGGATCTCATCCCCAGATCCAAGCTGCTGTGGCAGATCAGGCCCTACATGCACTAAAGGAATTGAATTTAGTCTCAAATCCCACAGGTTTTGACCTGGCCAGGCTGGAGAGTTGGGTGGAGGGGAACCTCATGAAGTTCAGCAAGGGCAGGTGTAGGGTCCTGCACCTGGAAGAAATAATCTCCTGCACCAGTACTGGTGAGGGGTCACCTACTGGAAAGCAGAGAAGGATGTGGGAGTGCTGGTGGACAAAATGTTCTCCATGAGCCAGCAATGTGCACTCATGGCCAAGAAGGCAAATGGTCTCCTGGGCTGGCTTAAGAAGAGTGTGGCCAGAAGGTCAAGGGAGATTCTCCTCCCCCTTTATTCTGCCCTAGTGAGGCCATATCTAAAGTACAGGGTCCAGTTTTGGGCTCCCAGTTCAAGTGAGACAGAGAGATACTGAAGATAGTCCAATGGACACTAGGAAGATGCTGAGGAGCCTGGAGCAGCTCTGTGAGGAGGAAAGGCTGAGACCCCTGGGGCTGTTGAGCCTGCAGAAGAGCAGCCCCAGAGGGGATCTGAGCAATGCTCAGCAAGGGCTAAAGGGAGGCAAGAGGATGGAGCCAGTGGTGCCCAGTGACAGGACAAGGGGGCAAAGGGCACAAACTGGAACCTAAGAGGTTCCACCTGAAGATGAGGAGAAACCTCTTTGTTGTGAGGGTGCTGGAGGCCTGGAGCAGGCTGCCCAGAGAGGTTGTGGAGTCTCCTTCCCAGGAGAGCTTCCAGTCCCAGCTGGGCACTGTGCTGCTGGGCAAGCTGCTGTGGGTGCCCTGCTTCAGCAGGGGGTTGGACTGGATGATCTCCAGAGGTCTCTTCCCACCCCAGCATGCTGAGATTCTGTGAAGTTTTAAGATTACCAGGCCACACTTGCTGCAAATCTGCCTGCTTATGCTCTGTAAGTGGCTTTTTGTGATTTGGTTTCTCCTAAGAGCAAAGAGGAGGGTGCTGGGACCTCAGACTGGACACTGCTTTTCCCCCAGTGTAAAATACACGGTGTGGAAAAGAGTGGAAATGCTCTAAGACAAACTTGTACACAAAAATCTGAGCTGAGGAGAAACTGTTAAGAGGAGCTATGAAACTTGTAGGTGCTCTCTAAGGCCTATTGAGATACATTAATGGGCAGCACTTAAGCACAAGAGCTCAACACCACAGCATTGTGTCTCTAGCTGAAGTGTTTACAGACCTGAACCTCAAGCAAACCTCTTTAAAATGCAAATCTCTGTGACAGGAATTGCCACTAATACCTTTCCTTTGTCCACAGGGCTCAGCCAGACCCATCAGCGCTAACCTGGATGTGGTTTTGAATGACATCTGAACCATTAGCAGGGAAAGAGTGCAAGAGTCAATGAGTGATGTCTAAATCTCCCCAAGAATGTGAGAACTTGGCAATAGGGAGCTCAACAATGGATAAACAGGCATAGCTGGCTGGGTCTTGTCACTCACAGATTGCATGGGGTTGGAAGGGACCCTCAAAGGTCATCTTGTCCAACTTCCCTGCAGTCAGCAGGGACACCTCTAAGTAGAGCAGGCTGCCCAGGGCCACAGCAAGCCTGATCTTCAGTGTCTCCATGGATGTGGCCTCAACCACATCCCTGGGCAACCTGTTCCAGTATTTCACCACCCTCATTGTGCAGAACTTCCTCCTGATGTCCAACCTGAATCTACCCTGCTGCAGAGTTTTGGCACTAAACATCCAACCCAGCTCTGGCTTTACTACCTAATGTAGGTAAGAAGGACATCAAAACACTTGAAGGTGTCCAGAGAAGGGCAACAAGGCTGGGGAGAGGCCTTGAGCACAGCCCTGTGAGGAGAGGCTGAGGGAGCTGGGGCTGCTTAGCCTGGAGAAGAGGAGGCTCAGGGGAGACCTCATTGCCCTCTACAACTGCCTGAAAGGTGGTTGTAGCCAGGAAAGGGTTGGTCTCTTCTCCCAGGCAAGCAGCACCAGAACAAGAGGACACAGTCTCAAGCTGTGCCAGGGGAGGTTTAGACTCGAGGTGAGGAAGAAGTTCTGCACCGAGCGAGTCATTTGTCATTGGGATGTGCTGCCCAGGGAGGTGGTGGAGTCACTGTCCCTGGAGGTGTTCAAGAGGAGATTGGACGTGGCACTTGGTGCCATGGTTTAGATACTGTGTCATGAGGTCTGTGTTGATAGGTTGGACTCAATGATCCTCGAGGTCTCTTCCAGCCTTACTTATACTGTGATACTACTGCGATACTGTAGCTGGTCAGAAATGTGCTTAGTGTGAACAGCTCCAGACCAGGCTAAAATGCGCCATGCCTGTGTCAATCCCTTTCTGTCCCAATGCAGATCTAAGCCCTGCATGGGTCCCAAGCTGCCCTGGCACGGCTGTGCATCCCTGCTCTACCAAAGCACCACCAGCCCTGCCTTTTGATCAGCTTGCAGGCAATTAGTTCCCCTTGCTCCTCAAGATTCCGAGCTGCAGATGTTCTGTCTCCCCTGCCAGAGTGAGGGGCTTTAAAACTATCATGAACAAACAGGGCTCATTTAAAAAGAATCATTTCACCCTGAAAGGACACATCTCTCTTTTTTATGCCTGTGTAAATCAAAATTGGCTCCATTGATTTTGCTGGAAGCTTCCACAAAGCCATGATGTGCTTGCAGAGCTGAGGCAGGAGGGACTGCCACCCAACTGAAACAAGAGGAAGCACCAATCCCACCCTCAGCATGGAGCTTTCTCCTGGGCACATCCTGCTCCCATTTCCCCCAGTCTAACTCCATGAAAAAGATGCCAGGATCTCATCCTGTGTTGTTCATGGGTTCAGGAGTCTGCCCTGAGGACTGACACCAAAGAATGGAATGGGAGAGAGGAGAGGAGAGGAGAGGTTCAGAGAGGAGAGGAGAGGTTCAGAGAGGAGAGGTTCAGAGAGGAGAGGAGAGGTTCAGAGAGGAGAGGTTCAGAGAGGAGAGGAGAGGAGAGGAGAGGTTCAGAGAGGAGAGGAGAGGAGAGGTTCAGAGAGGAGAGGAGAGGTTCAGAGAGGAGAGGTTCGGAGAGGAGAGGTTCGGAGAGGAGAGGTTCGGAGAGGTTCGGAGAGGTGAGGAGAGGAGAGGAGAGGAGAGGAGAGGAGAGGAGAGGAGAGGAGAGGAGAGGAGAGGAGAGGATGAAATAGGATGGAATGGAAAGGAAAGGAATAGAATGGAATGGCATAGAATAGGAATAGAATTAACCAGATTGGAAGAGACCTTTGAGATCATTGAGTACAACCTATCGCCCAACACCATCTAATCGACTAAACCATGGCACCAAGTGCCCCATCCAGTCTCTTTTTAAACACCTCCAGTGATGGTGACTCCACCACCCCCCTGGGCAGCCCATCCGAATGGCCAATCACAGCAACCACAGGTTTGTGCTGAGAAGGCTCAGCAAAGCCTGGGCAGAATTGCAGTTCCCCAGTCCCCTGCTCAGGCAGAATTCAAACTGGGCTAGAAGGGACCTCTGAAGGTCATCCAGTCCAATCCCCCTGCACTAAGCAGGGACACTCCTCAACTAGAGCAGGTTACTCAGAGCCCCACCAAGCCTGGCCTTGAATATCCCCAGAGATGTGGCCTCCACCACCTCCCTGGGTAACCTGTTACAGCGTTCCACCACCCTCACGGTAAAGAACTTGTTCCTAATGCCCAACCTAAATCCACCCTGCCCTAGATAAAAAACCACTGCCCCTCATCCCATCACCACAGGCCCTTGCCAAAAGTTCCTCCCCAGCTCTCCTGCAGCCCCCTTCAGGAACTGAAAGGTTGCTATTAGGTATCCCCAGAAGCTTCTCCAGGCTGAACAACCTTTTCTTCTGTTTCTGGGACTCCTTCTGTTTCTGGGACTCCTTTTCTTCTGTTTCTGGGACTCCTTTTCTTCTGTTTCTGGGACTCCTTCTGTTTCTGGGACTCCTTCTGATTCTGGGACTCCTTTTCTTCTGTTTCTGGGATTCCTTTTCTTCTGTTCCTGGGACTCCTTCTGATTCTGGGACTCCTTCTGTTTCTGGGACTCCTTCTGATTCTGGGACTCCTTCTGTTTCTGGGACTCCTTCTGATTCTGGGACTCCTTTTCTTCTGTTTCTGGGACTCCTTCTGTTTCTGGGACTCCTTCTGATTCTGGGACTCCTTTTCTTCTGTTTCTGGAACTCCTTTTCTTCTGATTCTTTCCTTTCTTTTGAGAGGTGTTTGCAGGGTTTATTTTGGGGGTCTGTGGTGGTTTTGTTTGTGTTTGTTGGGTTTTTTGTCAGTAATGAAGGCTCTCCCTAGAGGCTTCTCTTTTCCAGGCTGAACACCCCCAACTTCTCTCAGCCTGTCTTTGTAGGAGAGGTGCTCTAACCCATTTTTGCAGCCTCCCCCTGGATCTTTTCCACCAGGTCCAAGTCCTTCTTGTGCTGAGGGCTCCAGAGCCCTTTGTTATTAAGCAGAAGCTCCAATTGGGCCCCATCACTTGAAGCAAAACCTCCTAAATGAAAAGGACCCACACTTAGGCACTGTTTAGGCTCTTCTTACACTTGCTGTAGACCCCAGAATTAACCATAACAACCTGGAGCAACCCTGCAGAGTGTCAGCGTGCTGCCTGTTACATGGCTCTGGTAGGTAGGAGTGAAAGGGGGAATAACAACTTGCACAGCTTCCCTGCAGTCCCACAAATGTAAATATTTTGTTAAAGTGCTTCCAAGGCAAACCCACAGTAAAGCTGAAAAATGGCCCCCATAATATTTAAACCTAAATCCTCCTCTTTAACCTAACAAAGCTAACCTTACAAGGTGGCACTTAAGTGAGCCATTCATTTTAATTCCCAATCTCTCTTCTCTGCTCTGCTTAAGAAGTAGGGAGCAGCTGACACCCAGGATGGGTAACTGTGGGCTCTCCAGACACAGTGCTCTGTGATTTAGTGATGGAATCAAACAGGAGCCTCTGCTGAGCCCTCAGCCAACGTTTGCAAAGCAGTGGGGTACAGAGGTCTGAGGCCAGTTCTCTATCCCATTTAGATGGAGAGAATTGAAGTGCTAGAGTAGTAATCAAGCTGTTCTTCTGAACAAAGAGCAGAGATAATCCAGCCATTCTCAGTGCAGGACCAGTGATTGCAAATGCAGTCCCAGGAGCAACCAAAATGAAGGTATGAAGTTATTCACTACAGCCATAGCCAGCAAGACAGGAAGTGGACACTTTCAAGATCCACCTGGATGTGTTTAGAATGGAGCAGAATCCCAGAATCACCAAGGTTGGAAGAGACCTCAAAGATCATCAAGTCCAACCTGTCACACCAGACCTCATGACTAAACCATGGCACCAAGTGCCACATCAAATCCCCACTTGAACCCCTCCAGGGATGGGGACTCCACCATCTCCCTGGGCATCATTATTCTTACCACACAGAGGCAGCAATATGAGGCTCCCACTCCTTTACAGCATGACTTAGAATGCAATATTCCTTGTGATTCTATGTCCCTAGCAAAAGAAAAAACTCTAACTAAAACATATCAAAGGGGTTCTCCACATATCCTGACCTCAGGAATGCAGCTTTTCTGGTCAGAAAAGAGCGGAGAGCAAACATCTGTGCAGGCACAGCTAAGTGACGTGTAAGGAAAAAAACTCCTCTCCTCTGTCTGACTTGTGAAGTTGATAACATGTAAGTTATAACTTGTACAAGACATGATAAACTCTGTCCTTCACAGAAAGAAATGCACTGTTACCATGGCTTACTGTAAACACCTCTCAGGGGATAGCAGCTCCTAATCAAGAGGCAGCTCCGTAATGGACTTGTTGAGCGGTGACATTTCCTACACCACTTGGCACAGGCTGAATAATGATCCTGTTGTGGTTACTGCCAGATAAGGGTCACTGCTAAGACAGGGTACAAAGTGTGGGGATTTTGACTGCATTAAGCCCAAAATTTACAAACAGGAACCTGAAATGTTTGACAGCCACAGGAAGGAAAAGCCACCAGGAGAAGAGGGCGTTAAGGTGGGGAAAGGATCTTGGGCTCGGAGCTTTAATCTAATTAAAGGCAATTCTCATGCAGCTCTGGGCTGCATCAGGAGCAGTGTGACCACTAGGAGGAGGGAGAGGAGAACTGCATCCCACCTGGAGAACTGCATCCAGTTATGGGGCCCCCAAGACAAGAAGGACATGGAAGTGTTGAAGAGAATAGGATAGGATAGGATAGGATAGGATAGGATAGGATAGGATAGGATAGGATAGGATAGGATAGGATAGGATAGGATAGGATAGGATAGGATAGGATAGGATAGGATAGGATAGGATAGGATAGACCACGTTGGAAGAGACCTTCAAGATCATCAAGTCCAGCCTATCATCCAACACCACCTAAGCAACTAAACCATGCAACCAAGCACCCTATCAAGTCTCCTCCTAAACACTTCCAGTGATGATGACTCCACCACCTCCCCAGGCAGCACATCCCAATGGGCAATCACTCTCTCTGTGTAGAACTTCTTCCTAACATCCAGTCTGAACCTCCCCTGGCACAGCTTGAGACTGTGTCCTCTTGTTCTGGTGCTGGTTGCCTGGGAGAAGAGACCAACCCCCATCTGGCTACAACCTCCTTTCAGGGAGTTGGAGAGAGCAAGAAGGTCTCCCCTGAGCCTCCTCTTCTCCAGGCTAAGCAACCCCAGCTCCCTCAGCCTCTCCTCACAGGGCTGTGCTCCAGACCCCTCCCCAGCTTTGTTGCCCTTCTCTGGACACCTTCCAGCAACTCAACATCTTTCCTAAACTGAGGAGCCCAGAACTGGACACAGGACTCAAGGTGTGGCCTAACCAGTGCTGAGCACAGGGGCACAATGACCTCCCTGCTCCTGCTGGCCACACTGTTCCTGATACAGGCCAGAATGTCATTGGCCCCAGAGGAGGTCCCAAAGATGATCAGAGGGCTGCAGAACCTCCCTTATGGGGACAGGCAGAGAGAGTTGGGGCTGCTCAGCCTGGAAAGAAGGCTCCAAGGAGACCTTAGAACAGCCTTCCAGTACCTGAAGGGGGCTACAGGAGAGCTGGGGAGGGACTTTTGACAAGGGGACTTTTGACAGGACAAGGAACAATGGCTTTGAGCTGGAAGAGGGGAGGCTGAGACTGGAGATGAGGAAGAAATTCTTTCCACTGAGGGTGGCAAGACATTGGAAGAGGTTGCCCAGGGAGGCTGTGGATGCCCCCTCTCTGCAGGTGTTCAAGGCCATGTTGGATGGGGCCTTGAGCAATGTGGTCCATTTGGAGGTGTCCCTGTCCATGGCAGGATCCTGTGTTGGAACTGGATGATCTTTAAGCTAATTGATGTGTAAGAAAAAACCTCCTCTCTTCTGTCTGACTTGTGAGGTTGATACCATGTAAGTTCAACTCAAACCATTCTGTCATCAATGAAACTATGAAACTCTGAATTTTGTTTGTGACAGTGCAAGGGGCAAACTCCCTTCCACACCAGTGTTGGAGCAAATGGCTCATCACTGGTCAGTTCAGAGAGAAGAGTCCATGGCCACCAGTGCTGTCCAAGAGGCCCAGTGCTATCGGACACAAGGATGGAAGGATTATGCACAACAGCTCAGTTCCCTGCAGCGCCCGGGGCTCTACCCCCCGGCGAGGAGCTGACATGAGAGGATAAGACAACTCCATTAGGAGCCCATATCACTTCTCTGCAGTGCTCCCCAGGAGCAGATGGAGCAGCTCTTCAGCCAAATGCACCGTGACTCCTGCTTTCTACAGCAGCATCTGGGATGTTTCCTAGCGCCGGGGGACGCACAATGGACTCCGATTCATCAACCGGGCCCCGTGCAATTCGAGGTTCAGCGAAAGAATCTGGTGGTAAAGGCTCCTCAGCAGCAAGGAGTGAGGGGTCAAGTGCTTCCCCAGGATTCCTATTTACCAAACAGAGCTGCCTGCAGAGGAATGCCTCTGCTGAGCTGTGGCAAGAACTAGGGCCAGGCAGGAGGAGCGAGCTGAAGCAACGTCTCCGTTTCAACCGAAACGAATCTGAACATAATGATAGAGTTATTAAAACAAACTCTCTTTATTGCCCTAAGAAACAAACTAAGAGATGTAGTTAGAGCTCCATAATTTCCTGCTCACACACAGTTTGATCTGAGGATAATGGGCACCATCACCATTTTGCTGTGCCTTCGACAAAAGGCCTCTAATACCTTCCAACCATTTAATCAACATCCAGTGCAGGCGGTGAATAGATAATTGAAATCTAAGTACTGTCATCCATATCCCCTTTGGGAAAGCGACACAGTAAGCATTATATCAATCCATTAGGCCATCCTTTGATGTGGGTTTTATTCTCATTAAACTATGTTTTAGCCCCGAGGTTTCTTTTCCACCCACACTCCCCCCCCCCCCCCACCTCCCACCTCTCTGTGACGTGTCGGTGCCAGCAGAGAATCCAAACCCACCCCGCTTGCTGCAGAGGCAACAAACTACAGCTTTACAAGCATGTCAGAAAGACAAAGCTGCCTGTTTCATTTCTTGTTTACCAAACACACTCCACCTTGAGTCCTGTGTCCAGTTCTGGGCCCCTCAGTTTAAGAAGGATATTGAGACTCTTGACCGTGTCCAGAGAAGGGCAACGAGGCTGGGGAGGGGTCTGGAGCACAGCCCTGTGAGGAGAGGCTGAGGGAGCTGGGGTTGCTTAGCCTGGAGAAGAGAAGGCTCAGGGGAGACCTTCTTGCTCTCTACAACTCCCTGAAGGGAGGTTGTAGCCAGGTGGGGGTTGGTCTCTTCTCCCAGGCAATCATAGAATCATAAAATCAATAAGGTTGGAAAAGACCTCAGAGATCATCAAGTCCAACCTGTCACCCAGCACCTCATGACTAAACCATGGCTTCAAGCGCCAAGTCCAGTCCCCCTTTGAATACCCCCAGGGATGGGCACTCCACCACCTCCCTGGGCAGCACATTCCAATGGCCAACAACTCTCTCTGTGAAAAACTTTCTCCTCACCCCCAGCCCAAACTTCCCCTGCTACAGCTCGAGATCGTGTCCTCCCGCTCCGATGGTGGCCGCCTGGGAGAAGAAACCAACTCCCAACCTAGCCACAACCTCCCCCCAGGCAGCTGCAGAGAGCAACAAGGTCTCCCCTGAGCCTCCTCCTCCCCAGGCCAAACAATCCCAGCTCCTTTAGCCACTCCACCAGAACCAAGCCTCTTGAAGAAGGGCTTTCCAGCTGATAGGTTGGAGCAGGCTGTGCCTCAACTAAATCTGAGGACACAGTCTCAAGCTGTGCCAGGGGAAGTTTAGGCTCGAGGTGAGGAGAAAGCTCTTCACTGAGAGAGTTGTTAGCCATTGGGATGTGCTGCCCAGGGAGGTGGTGGAGTCCCCATCCCTGGAGGTGTTCAAGAGGGGATTGGATGTGGCACTTGGTGCCATGGTTTAGTAGTCATGAGGTGTTGGGTGATAGGTTGGACTTGATGATCTTTGAGGTCTCTTCCAACCTTGTTCATTCCATGATTCTGTGACAGCTTCTGGAAAACACAAGGTGGAAAGATGAAACAAAAAAGACAAGAGAAGGGGGGGGGGGGGGGGGGGGGGAAGGCATGCAGGAGGGTGGTGGTGAGGAAGGAATGCACTGAGTGGTTTCCAAACAATAAAGCCTGAATGCAAGCAGGATAAAACAAAAGCACAGAACAAAACACCAAACCCACAACAATTTTTTGCTTGAAAAGGCTGCTGTGGTGGTATCTGCTTTGAGTTGTGCCCTGTTCAAACAAGAGGAAAAGCCTCCCACTGGAAAAACCAAGAAGAAACCTTTTTATCGTCCCAAAAGATCTCAGGGCAGCCCCTTTCAAATGAGGTATTTTCCAAACAAAATCCTGGAAGGGTTCCCTGTAGGGAGCCAGCATCTGATCTCTTGGAAATGATTATTCTTGAGGAACTGTAGGTTTAGGGAGGGTTGTTGGTTTTATTTGTTTTAACTTCAGCAGAACGAAACCTGTCTGAAATGGCCACCCATGGGAGCGGCCCAGGCTGCTAAGCACAGGCTGATCTTGAAAGGGGAACCAAAGTGGTATGGAAGCCCCTGGGGGGGAGAGGTTTTAAACTGCTGCCTTAAAGCAGGGCTGGCTGAATGCTTAGTGCAGGCTTCAGAGTAAGCCCAGGACGTGGATTTCCTCTCGCTGACATCACTGCAAGCTCCACTACCAGCAGCAGCAACGTTCCTGATTTACATTAGTGTTAGCAAGCAGAGAATCAAGCTAATTACCCAGAGTTATCAACAGTGATTACAGGAGGATTTTGGGGGGTTTTAAATGCACAGAGAGGTTTTTTTAAGCCTGAGCTGCTTTGGATATGCTTTTAGCAGCAGATCTACCACAGGCACCAGGGTGGGGAACTCTGCATCCAACCAGCCACTGGCCCCCTCCCTTGAGGTGTTCAAAGCCAGGCTGGATGAGGCTTTGAGCAACCTGGGCTAGCGTGAGGTGTCCCTGCCAATGGCAGGGGGGTTGGAACTAGATGATCTTTAAGGTCCTTTATACCCAAAAGCTTCACAGAATCACAGAATTAATGAGGCTGGAAAAGACCTCTGAGATCATCAAGTCCAGCCTGTGACCTAACCCTACCACATCAGCAAAACCCTGCCACCAAGTGCCACCTCCAAGCTTTTCTTACAGACCTCCAGTGATGGCAATTCCACCACCTCCCTGGGCAGCACATCCTCACAGGAAGCACACAGGAGCAGGGAAGCCATTGTGCCCTGTGCTCAGCACTGGTTAGGTCACACCTTGAGTCCTGTGTCCAGTTCTGGGCCCCTCAGTTTAAGAAGGACATTGAGAGACTTGAAGGTGTCCAGAGAAGGGCAACAAGGCTGGGGAGGGGTCTGGAGCACAGCCCTGTGAGGAGAGGCTGAGGGAGCTGGGGTTGCTTAGCCTGGAGAAGAGGAGGCTCAGGGGAGACCTTCTTGCTCTCTACAACTACCTGAAGGGAGGTTGTAGCCAGGTGGGGGTTGGTCTCTTCTGCCAGGCAACCAGCACCAGAACAAGAGGACACAGTCTCAAGCTGTGCCAGGGGAGGTTTAGGCTGGAGGTGAGGAGAAAGTTCTTCCCAGAAAGAGTAATTGGCCATTGGGATGTGCTGCCCAGGGAGGTGGTGGAGTCACCATCCCTGGAGGTGTCAAAAAAGGATTGGATGTGGCAGTTGGAGCCATGGTTTAGTCAGTCATGAGGTGTTGGGTGATAGGTTGGACTTGATGATCTCTAGTGCAGCTTCATACCCTCTTGTCCTGTCACAAGTTGCCTGGGAGAAGAGCCTGACTCCCACCTGACTACAACTTCCTTTTAGGTAGTTGTAGAGAGTGATAAGGTCCCCTCTAAGTCTTCTCTTCTTGAGGCTGAACAGCCCCAGCTCCCTCAGCCTTTCCTCACATGACTTTCCCTGGGACTCTATGAATTAATAAGTTCAGCTTTACTTATTGGATGTATTTACAGGGAGGGCAACCTCTGGTACTGCCTGCACAGTGCCTTACAGCCATGACATGAAACTTGGAGGGAAAGTAAGGGAGAAATCCCAGCCCTGCCCATAGGCAGCCACTGCTAAGACTGAAGTCAAAGGACTTGATGCAGACTGGAGACTAGGAAGAAATGGTTTAGAGTGAGGGTGGAAGAGGTTGCCCAGGGAGGTTGTGAATGCTACCCCCCTGGAGGTGTTCAAGGCCAGGTTAGACTTGATGATCTTGGAGGTCTCTTCCTACCTGGTGGATTCTGAGCAACCTGGGCTGGTGGGAGGTGTCCCTGCCCATGGCAGGAGGTTGGAACTGGATGGACTTTGAGGTCCCTTCCAACCCTATGAATCCAGTTTCAAGTTGCAAACCCCTGCAGGAGCAGCACTGGGCTGTGGATTAGTTATTTAGAACAAGCTGTTTGAAGAGTTGTTTTTTTTCAGATGAAAACCTGTTCCTGCACAACTATTAAGTTGTTTATGAGTGCTGAGCACAGCAGATCCCCCAGCACTGGAAGTTCATAAAACCAGCCACTTGTTCACAAGAGCCTGTGCAGTTCTGCAGAGCAGAGCAATCAAAGCTGTCACTTGGGATGATGTGATGGCACAGGACACTTGTCACCCTCCAGACGAGGCTCACTCGGTGACTCCAGCTAATACCAGAGATTTATTTAAATGAGTCTGCAGGCAAATCAAATCCATTGCCTCAAAAAGCAAAGAGAATAAATCACACCCCAGTGGAAACCTAGCAAAGCTGCTGCCAT
This sequence comes from Melanerpes formicivorus, assembly GCF_026170545.1. Classification (NCBI taxonomy): domain Eukaryota; kingdom Metazoa; phylum Chordata; class Aves; order Piciformes; family Picidae; genus Melanerpes; species Melanerpes formicivorus. Next base: position 643,837 of record NW_027142499.1, on the reverse strand, counting down.
TCCAGTCCAGTCTCAGAGAGGAAATTTCTCCCCTCGGTGGATGACACAAAACCAGTCCAGAGCAGGACAAAGAACATCAGCTGGCCTCGTGTGGCAGCTTCAGGCTATGCCTTTAACAGTTGTCACAGAGCTGGAGCAGAAAAGTAGCAAAATACAGACTGTAGGGGCTGTTCAGTCTGGAGAAGAGAAGGCTCTGAGAAGACTTAATTGTGGCCTTCCAGTATCTGCAGGGGACTACAAGAAAGCTGGGGAGGGACTTTTGAGGGTGTCAGGGAGTGATAGGACTGGGGGGGATGGAGCAAAGCTAGAAATGGGGAGACTGATATTGGATGTGAGGAAAAAGTTGTTCCTCATGAGGGTGGTGAGAGCCTGGCACAGGTTGCCCAGGGAGGTGGTGGAAGCCTCCTGCCTGGAGGTGTTTGCAGCCAGGCTGGATGTGGCTGTGAGCAACCTGCTGCAGTGTGAGGTGTCCCTGGCCATGGCAGGGGGGTTGGAGCTGGCTGAGCCTTGAGGTCCCTTCCAACCCTGACAGTTCTGTGGTTCTATGAAAATGTAAAAAAATCACTATTGGGTGTAAAAAGGAAAACAAAGACAATTGTAAGCAATCCCTTTGGAGAGATAAGGAACTGAAACTGCTTGTACCAACACAATCTTTCATCTCTTCTCACTTCATTGCTCTGGAGAGATACTAACTTGCTTCTGCTTGACATTGGCTGCATTGTTCTGGTATTAACTTTCTCTGCTTCTATCTCTTCTCCCTTTTGTACAGGGGGGTAGGGGAAGGCAGAGAGGGAGAAGCTAGTAGCTTCCCCTGGTCTTTGACCAGGAGGGTTCCTGTGCTGTTTGCCAATTGTAGATACCTGTAAATATTGTAACTGCTGTAGATTTTGTACACATTCACAGAATCACAGAATCACCAAGGTTGGAAGAGACCTCAAAGATCATCAAATCCAACCTGTCACCACAGACTTCATGACTATAAAACCATGACCCCAAGTGCCACATCCAATCCCCTCTTCAACACCTCCAGGGATGGGGACTCCACCACCTCCCCAGGCAGCACATCCCAATGACCAATGACTCTCTCTGTGAAGAACTTTGTCCTCACCTCAAGCCTAAACTTCCCCTGGCATAGGGGACTGTGTCCTCTTGTTCTGGTGCTGCTTGCCTGGGAGAAGAGACCAACCCCCTCCTGGCTACAACCTCCCTTCAGGGAGTTGGAGGGAGCAAGAAGGTCTCCCCTGAGCCTCCTCTTCTCCAGGCTAAGCAACCCCAGCTCCCTTAGCCTCTCCTCACAGGGCTGTGCTCCAGACCCCTCCCCAGCCTCATTGCCCTTCTCTGCACACCTTCAAGTCTCTCAATGTCCTTCTTAAACTGAGGGGCCCAGAACAGGACACAGGATTCAAGGTGTGGCCTAACCAGTGCTGAGCACAGGACACAATGACTTCCCTGCTCCTGCTGGCCACACTGTTCCTGATGCAGGCCAGGATGCCATTGGCCTTCTTGGCCACCTGGGCACACTGCTGGCTCCTGTTCAGGCAGCTGTTAATCAGCACCCCCAGGTCCCTCTCTGTTTGGCAGCTCTCAGCCACTCCAACTCCAGCCTGTATCTCTGCATGGGGTTGTTGTAGCCAAAGTGCAGCCCCTGGCACTTGGACTTGTTGAATGCCATCCTGTTGGCCTCTGCCCATCTGTCCAGTCGGTCGAGGTCCCTCTGCAGAGCCCTTCTGCCCTCTAACTGACCAACATCTGCTCCTAGCTTGGTTTCATCTGCAAACTTGCTGATGACTGACTCAATGCCCTCATCCAGATCATCAATGAAGATGTTAAAGAGGATGGGGCCCAGCACTGATCCTTGGGGCACACCACTGGTGCCTGGCTGCCATCTGGCTGTGGAACCATTCACCACCACTCTCTGGGCTCAGCCTCCAGCCAGTTCCTAGCCCAGCTCAGAGTGCTGCTGTCCAAGCCAGGGGCTGACATTCATAGCATCCCATTGCAGATTGTAGTTCTACCTGTAAACACCAGCTTTCATTTGCTTGCACCTGGGCTGGGCTGGCAAAGTTCATGTTGGGAGGGATGGAATTTCAACCCCCCATACGTCAGACCGTGAACCGCAGCGGCGCTCGCCAGGCTCCAGGCTGCAGCCCAGCTATGAGCAACATCTCAAGCTGTTTGTGTTGCCAAACAAGAATCTGAGGGGTCAGAGGAGGGAGCAGGAGGAGGTGTGGGCAGGCTGGAATGATGGATGGCGTTTGGTGGCATGCTGTGTTTGGGCTGACTCTTGTTATTTTTGCAACAGGATGTCTCTGATTACTCTCTGCATAGAGAATGAGGATGGTTACGTCTGGCTGCTCAAAGGGAACAGGGCTGGGGTTTGTTTTTTCCCACCCCACAGCTTTACAAATTAAATTGGACACTGCAAAGCAAGCAGTCAATGAACTATCAGGTGCTGTTTGTCACAAACCTACAGGCAGTGCCCTGAGGGTATCAGCACTGGGTTTGGAGCTGCTAAATAAGGTGTGTGTAGTCTTGTCCCTGAGCAGAGCAGACCCACAACCTAATTGTGGCCTTGCTGGATCTGAAGAAAGCTGGGGAGGGACTTTTGAGGGTGTCAGGGAGTGACAGGACTGGGGGGGATGGAACAAAACTAGAAATAGGTAGATTCAGATTGGATGTGAGGAAGAAGTTGTTCCCCATGAGGGTGGTGAGAGCCTGGCACAGGTTGCCCAGGGAGGTGGTGGAAGCCTCCTGCCTGGAGGTGTTTGCAGCCAGGCTGGATGTGGCTGTGAGCAACCTGCTGCAGTGTGAGGTGTCCCTGGCCACGGCAGGGGGGTTGGAACTGGCTGAGCCTTGAGGTCCCTTCCAACCCTGACAATTCTATAACTCTATACATCTAAGGCAGAGATAGCAGAGGCAGAGTGAGCCTCTGAGCAGCTAGTTCAGCCACATGCAATATGGAGGAGATCTCACAAAGGCTGGAGGGGAGGACAATTGCTTTCCCTTCCAGAGATCTCAGCAGAACTGGCTCCTGGCTCACAGGGTGCTGCCTGCAGCAATGGTCAGGCCAAAGCTGCCTGATTTCATCACTTCTTGAGTGTCACCAGCAAGATGACCACCAACACTGTCCCCATCCAGTACTTGAAGGGGGTCTACACCAAGAAAGCTGGGAAGGGACTTTTTACAGTGGTTTGTAGTGATGGGGTGAGGGGCAATGGATTTCAGCTGGAAGAAGGCAGGTTGAGACTGGAGATTAGGAAGAAATTCTTGACAATGAGGGTGGTGAGACCCTGGAACAGGTTGCCCAGGGAGGTGCTCAAAGCCAGGTTGGGTGGGACCTTGAGCAACCAGGTCTGGTGGAAGGTGTCCCTGCCCATGGTGGGGGGTTGGAACTAAATGATCTTTAAGGTTCCTTCCAACCCAAACTGTTCTATCAATTTATGAGTCCAGACCTCAGAGGTCATGACAATATTCACACTCCACTGTACAGCCCTGGCCACAGAACAGGTTTTTGAAAGCCACCAAGGTTCCCCACTGATGCCAAAGGAAACTACAAGTCTTTGGCTACTTGTAGAAAAGGCTGAGGTGTGGGGACTTGGGGACCATGTGGATGTGTAGCAGGACAATGAACACACACACACACACACGAGTGCTGCCAAGATGGGGGGGACTGTGGTGTTTGCTCACAGTGAAGACTTCAGGTACAAAGGGGAGAAATGTTGGAAGCAAGGTTGGTTAGAACTGAGTGTTGATCTTAAAGTTAGGGCTGAAGATACAAATGGAGGCCCCAAAGTGAAAGACATAGGAATGAGTCCTCTACAACAGTGCAACATCTCCTAATGAGCCAACTCCATTCATCAGCTTACCTACAACAGAGACATCAGCTCACCCAGGGACTGGATGACTCACACACACCAAGGACCTCTCACTGGGGGTCACCAGTTTGATTCTGGCCCAAGCTCAAAGCATCTAGGAATTGTCTTTCTGATGCCACAAGCTCCATAAAGCACGGCCCTGGTGTCAGTACAGTTTCTCAGTGAGCAGAAGTTCACATCAAAGCAACACTCAGCTCCTTTCCAGGGAGATGCAGTGAGCCAACAAGATGCAGAGTCAACAAACTTCTCAACTCCTCAAAAGGGAGTTGAAGCTCAAGAGTGAACTAGACTAAAACTATCACCCATAGGACTGTGCAAAATGGGAAGGGGAAGGGGAGGGGGAAGGAGAAGGAGAAGGAGAAGGAGAAGGAGAAGGAGAAGGAGAAGGAGAAGGAGAAGGAGAAGGAGAAGGAGAAGGAGAAGGAGAAGGAGAAGGAGAAGGAGAAGGAGAAGGAGAAGGAGAAGGAGAAGGAGAAGGAGAAGGAGAAGGAGAAGGAGAAGGAGAAGGAGAAGGAGAAGGAGAAGGAGAAGGAGAAGGAGAAGGAGAAGGAGGAGAAGGAGAAGGAGAAGGAGAAGGAGGGGAAGAGGAAAGGGGAAGGGGAAAGGGGAAGGGAAAAGGGGAAGGGGGAAGGGGAAAAGGGGAAGGGGGAAGGGGAAAAGGGGAAGGGGGAAAGGGAAAGGGAAGAGGGAAAGGGAAAGGGGAAGGGGAAGAGGGAAAGGGGAAGGGGGAGGGGATCACAATCTATTTCCAAACAGCACAAATGCAGATGCTGCCTCATTTGCTCTGGATATCACAGATGTTCCAATGCTGCAGACATAAAAAAGCAGCCAACATTTCATGACAGGAAGCAGAAGAGAAGGAAATGTCAAAACTCAAATGTCAGGCAAATCCTGGGCAAGAACTCTGTACATACCCCAAGCCCTCTGGATTTCCTCCCAGAGCCAGGACAGCAACCTCTTACAGACCATTTATCCACCTCTGTCTCGTCTGGTTTTGCCTAGTTTTTAGCACCACCATTTAAGGGTTTTACTTAGTCAGCCAGGAAGGAAAGAGTTCAAGGAACACCAGGGGAATATGTGGCAAAATGTAACAAGGTTAGATCACTTGCACTGGATTATTCTCCTCTGGCACCCCACAGAAGAAATAACCCCAGCCAAGGTCTGCATGTTCAGCCCTCTGCAGGGAACGTGACCAGCATTATTCAAGGGAAGTGACACTTTAAAGGACTGGAAATTAGCTGCTGACAGCCAGGTAGATAGATTGAGGAGTGATTACACAAAGTCCCCAACATTACCATTTTGTGGTGAAAAGCAAATACAGAGTGTGTGTGTGTGTGTGTCTCTCTGTGTGTGTCTCTGTGTGTGTGTGTGGGGGGGGGGGGCAGCAAGAAAATCCCTTACACGTGGTTTTGCCACTCTGTGGTGCACGCAGCTGAGGGTGAAGTTTGTTCTGGGGCACTGGAGACTTCGAAAACAAAAGGCTTTCTCTGACTCCAGAGTTGTCAGAAGCTGCTGAAGGGTCTGGAGAACAGATCTGAGGAGGAAGAGCTGAGGGAACTGGGGTTGTTCAGCCTGGAGAAATGGAGGCTGAGGGGAGACCTCGTTGCTCTGTACACCTCCCTGAAAGGAGGCTGGGGCAAGGTGAGGTCAGTCTCTTCTCCACAGACACAAGTGATAGGATAAGAGGAAATGGCCTCAGTTTGCACCAGGGAAGGATTAGGTTGGACATTAGAAAAAACTTCTTGACTGAAAGAATCCTCAAAGACTGGAACAGGCTCCCCAGGGAGGTTGTTGAATGCCCATCCCTGGAGGTGTTTAAAAGATGCAGCCTGATCTAGCTGGAGGTGTCCCTGCTGACTGCAGTGGGGTTGGACAAGATGACCTTTGAGGATCCCTTCCAACCCAACACAATCTGTGAATGACCTTGAAGGTCTTTTCCAGCTGAAATGATTTTATGATCCTGTGCATTTTTTACTCCAGAAACACTGCCAACCATGGCAAGGATGATTAAAAACTACAGAATCACAGACTGTTAGGAGTTGGAAAGGACCTTCAAAGATCATCCAGTCCCACCCCCCTGCCAGAACCGGATCACCCAGGGCAGGTCACACAGGAATGCATCCAGGTGGGGTTTGAATCTCTCCAGAGAAGGATACTCCACAACCTCTCTGGGCAGCCTGCTCCAGGGCTCTGGCATCCTCACAGGGAAAAAGTTTATCCTTCTGTTCCCATGGAACCTCCTCTGCCCCAGCTTGCACCCATTGCCCCCTGTCCTATCACAGGACATCCCTGAAGCACAGCAAAGTTCTGCCCTCCCAACACTGCCCTGCACATCTTCATCACTATGAATGAGATCACCCCTCAGGCTCCTCTGCTCCAAACTAAAAAGCCCCAGCTGCCTCAGCCTGCCCTCAGCAGGGAGATGTTCCACTGCCTTTAGCATCTTTGTGGCTCTGTGCTGGACTCTCAAATAGCTCCTGAGGTCCTTCATAAACTGAGGGGCTCAAACCTAGGCACAATATTCCAGATGCAGCCTCACCAAGGCAGAATAAAGGGGAAGAAGAACCTCTTTCAACTGCCATCATCAATCTTCCTAACTAGGGGCCCTATTGCAGGGCTGAAGGACCACATGGAAGCAGAGGAGAAGTGCAGCTCCCCTGAACTACAGGACTAGAGCTGATGCACTGTGTGTACAACAGATGCCTTCACTGCAGTGCTCCCTAAAACCAATACAATTAAGTCAAGGCAGGACTTTGTAAACAAATCAGGAGAATAGAATAGAATAGAATAGAATAGAATAGAATAGAATAGAATAGAATAGAATAGAATAGAATAGAATAGAAGTACAATACAATACAATAAACCAGACTGGAAGAGACCTTCAAGATCATCAAGTCAAACCTCTCACCCAACACCACCTAATCAACTAACCCATGGCACCAAGCACGCTATCAAGTCTCCTCCTAAACACCTCCAGTGATGATGACTCCACCACCTCCCCAAGCAGCCCATTCCAATGGGCAATGACTCCCTCTGTGTAGAACGTCTTCCTAACTTCCAGCCTGAACCTCCCCTGGCACAGCTTGAGACTGTGTCCTCTTGTTCTGGTGCTGCTTGCCTGGGAGAAGAGACCAACCCCCTCCTGGCTACAACTTCCCTTCAGGGAGTTGTAGAGAGCAAGTAGGTCTCCCCTGAGCCTCCTCTTCTCCAGGTTGAACAACCCCAGCCTCTCTTCATAGGGCTTGTGTTCCAAGGCCCTCCCCAGCTATGTTGCCCTTCTCTGGACACATTCCAGCAGATCAACATCCTTTCTAAACTGAGGGGCCCAGAACTGGACACAGGACTCAGTGTGGCCTAACCAGTGCTGAGCACAGGGCACAATGACTTCCCTGCTCCTGCTGGCCACTCTGTTCCTGATGCAGGCCAGGATGCCATTGTCCCTCTTGGCCACCTGGGCACACTTCAGGCTCATGTTCAGCCTACCAAGGAGGAGTTTATTGAAGCTCTCTACCTATTTACAACGAGAGGCAATTTCCCTCCAAGCTTCACTTGTCTATTTTGTCACCAATTTTGTTGTAATTTCACCCATGACTTTGTTTCTTCTTTGGTTGGTTGGTTGGGGTTTTTTTTTGCAGTCCTCCAAAGGTGATGCTTCCAACACAGCAATAAATAGGGACCAACTGTTCACAGCAGCCTCAGGGAAACCAGAATTCTGTTATAAATAATCCTTGGCACAAATCATGGAAATGCAATCCTAAAATTGTTTGTTGAATCATTTATGAATTGGGCCTTCAGTTTCAGCTTGCAAATAAGTTGGGAGGGTGGTGGATGGGTTTGGTTTTGGTTGTTGTTGATGTTCTTTTTCCCTTTGCTTTATTAGCTGGAAAACAGCCTCTGAGAAACTGAACTGAATCCAGAGAGAGAGTGAATGAAGGAGTTATTTTTGTCTTCCTTTTTTTTTCCTTTAAGGGAATCCCTATGCTAATACAGGGCTTGAGGGGGAGGGAGGGATTGACTTATGAATTATAAGTCATTTAGGTTGGAAGAGATCATCAAGCCCAACCATTAACCCAGCACTGCCAGGGCACCACTAAACCATGGCCCTCAGCACCACATCTCCTGTGTCCAGTTCTGGGCCCCTCAGTTGAGGAAAGATGTTGAGTTGCTGGTAGGTGTCCAGAGAAGGGCAACAAAGATGAGGAGGGGTTTGGAGCACAGCCCTGTGAGGAGAGGCTGAGGGAGCTGGGGTTGCTTAGCCTGGAGAAGAGGAGGCTCAGGGGAGACCTTATTGCCATCTACAACTACCTGAAGGGAGGTTGTAGGCAGGTGGGAGTTGGTCTCTCCTCCCAGGCAAGAGGACACAGTCTCAAGCTGTGCCAGGGGCAGTTTATGATGGATGTTAGGAAGAAGTCCTTCCCAGATAGAGAGATTGGCCATTGGGATGTCCTGCCCAGGGAGGTGGTGGAGTCACCATCCCTGGAGGTGTTTAGGAAGAGCCTGGATGAGGCACTTTGGTGCCCTGGTTTAGTTGATTAAATGGTGCTGGGTGATAGGTTGGACTTGATGATCTCAAAGGTCTTTTCCAACCTGATTAATTCTATTCTATTCTATTCTATTCTATTCTATTCTATTCTATTCTATTCTATTCTATTCTACTCTACTCTACTCTACTCTACTCTACTCTACTCTACTCTACTCTACTCTATTCCATGCTATTCTATTCCATGCTATTCTGTTCTATTCTACACAGCTTTGACACCCCTCCACGGATGGGGCCTCCAGCACTGGGCAGCCTGTTGCAGGACTTGACAACTCTTTTGGGGAAGAAATTGTTCTTCATGACCAACCTAAACCTCCCTTAGTGTAACCTGAGGCTGTTTCCTCTTGTCCTGTCACTTTTCACTTGTGCCATGAGACTGAGAGATGACACATTTTTACTTTCTTTTCATAAGATGTCCCCACTGTGAGTTTTCACCCCAGCTTCAATACTTAAGAGTAAAGCTGGGGAAGGACTGTTTAGAAGGGCTTTAGAAGGACCTGGGGCAATGGTTTGAAACTGGAGCAGGGGAGATTTAGCTTAGACTTAGGAGGAAGCTCTGCAACATAAGAGTGGTGAAACACTGGAGCAGGCTGCCCAGAGAGGTTGTGGAGTCTCCTACTCTGGAGACATTCAAGCCCCACCTGGATGTGTTCCTGTGTGACCTGCCCTGGGTGACCCTGCTCTGGCAGGGGGAGTTGGAGTGGATGAGCTTTGAAGGTCCCTAACATCCTGTGACTGTGTGGAATTCTACAGTCTCCAGCAATTCACTATTTTAGAGGCCAGCTGATTAGCTGAACTCCTCCCAGGTGAGTTACAAACATGAAGCAATGCTGAAGAACACAAAGCTCCATTTCTTTCTCAAGTCTTTTGACTCAAGCTGCCATTTTTGGTCATCTGAAGACGAGAAGAAAAGGGGAGCTTGGAGACAGATGAAAGCAAAGCAAAGCCTGCTTTCTCATTCCCCAGAGCAGGTGTGCACTGCCTTACCTGAGCTGTCCTCGCACCAGTGGTCTGTTTTTTGTCCTGTTCATGTTTGAGTCAAATGGAACCTCAAAGAACTGTAATAAAGGAGAACAAAAAGGGAAGAGTCAAAATGAACGGAGGCCGGAGAGCTGCCACGCGTGGAATGTCCTCGCCTGCAGCTGCAGCTGCTTTCATCCCTGGGCCTGAAGGCTCACAAACACAAGCAAAATGGCAAAGCCCTTCCAGGGAGCTTTGATGGTCTGTGGTAATGCTTGTGGCATTCCCTTAGAAAGAGAAATCACCTGGAGGACAAAAACAGTTTGAGCACATCACCAACAGTTTATCATCTGAAGCAGAGTGGATTCGGCCCTCGAGAGGTTTGACGCAGCTTTCACAGGGGCACAATGCATGGAGTCACAGAACCATGGAGTGGGTAGAGTTGGGAGGGACCTTTAAAGGTCATCCAGTCCAGTCCCCCTGCAGTCAGCAGGGACATCTGCAGCTACAGCAGGTTGCACACACCCCCAGACAACTTCAATTGCAATGGTTCCAGCCATGGGGCAGCTCCCACCCCTCTGGGAAACTGGATCAAGGCTCTCACTACCCTCAGGGTCAAACATTTCTTCCTTCTCTCCACTCTGAATCTCCCTCTTTGAGTTCCAAACCAACACCCCTTGTCCTGTCCAAACAGGCCCTGCTCAAAAGTCTGTCCCTGGTTTTCTGATTGGACCTTTAATACTGAAAGGTCACCACAATGTCACCACAGGCCCTGCTCTAAACTCTGTCCCCAGCTTTCTGCTCAGCCCTTGAAGCCCTGAAAGGCCACCAGAAGGTCTCCCTGGAACCTTCTCTTCTCCAGGATGCCCAAGGCCAACTCTCTCAGCCTGGCCTCATAGCAGAGGGCTTCCAGCCCTGCCAGCATTGCTGTGGCCTCCTCTGGCCCTGCTCCAACAGCTCCCTGTCTGTGCTGAGGACTCCAGAGCTGCCCCAGCACTGCAGGAGGGGTCTGAGCAGAGCTCAGCAGAGGGGCAGAATCCCCTCCCTGCCCCTGCTGCCCACAGTCCTGGGGATCAGCCCAGGACAGGCTGGGGCTGGGCTGGTAGCACTCAATGCTGGCTCAACTCCAGCTTGTCATCCCCCAGAACCAAGTCCTTCTCCACAGGGCTGCTCTCCAGCCCTTCATCCCCCAGCCTGGAATGATACCAGGGTCGGCCTGACCCATGTGCCGGATCTTGCACTTGCCCTCGCTGCACCTTGTAAGACACACACACACACATATATCTTTACATACCCATACACACAGACCTGCCCCCAGTTTTGCATTAACACAAGCAGCCCTGGCAAATGTTTTGCATCTGGTATTTAAAAGACAAACACTACATTTGTTTTGCAAGCTCCTCTAACTTCTGGGAACCTATAACCCACCCCAAAATCAATCAACTCTTGTAAAACACTGCTGCAACCGTGCTGAGCCTCCAGTTCCAGCAGCAGAGAAGGAGCACACCAGATGGTCTTATTTAATGTCACAACCCAGCTTGACTTCAAACATCACCCATGGGAAAATCCAGGCAGCACAATCTTCACACTGGGAATTCCTGCTGCCTTTTGTAGGATCTCTTCCATGAAGAATGTCCCTGGAAAAGCTGGATGCAGCACACTGCCAGACTGCACGCTGCAAAGCCATTTAGCTTTCCGTGTGCGTAACCAGCACATGAGGAAGCTGGGGAGGGACTTCTTACAAGGGGATAAGGTGAGGAGCAATGGCTTTGAGGTGGGAGAGGGGTGATTGAGGCTGGAGATTAAGAAGAGGGAGACTGGAGATAATGAAGAAAGAGATTGGAGATTAAGAAGAGAGAGACTGGAGATTAATTAGAGACTGAAGACTAGGAAGAAGAGACTGGACATTAGGAAGAAAGAGACTGGAGACTAGGAAGAAAAAGACTAGAGATTAGGAAGAAAGAGACTGGAGATTAGGAAGAAAGAAACTGGAGATTAGGAAGAGAGAGACTGGAGACTAGGAAGAAAGAAACTAGAGACTAGGAAGAAAAAGACTAGAGATTAGGAAGAGAGAGACTGGAGATTAGGAAGAAAGAGACTGGAGATCAGGAAGAAAGAGTCTGGAGATCAGGAAGAAATTCTTGACAGTGAGGGTGGTGAGACACTGGAACAGGTTGCCCAGGGAGGTTGTGGATGTTCCCCTTGCTAGAGGTACAGAATCATAGAACTGTTTCAGCTGGAAGAGACCTCTAAGGTCATCAAGTCCAACAATCAACCCAACACCACCATGGCTGATAAGCCATGTCCTGAAGTGCCATGTCCATGTGTATCCTGGTACTTGCAGGCTTGATCCCAGATCCACAAAAATCTGGTGCCCAGAGGCTGTGCTCTGTAACCTACAGTGAGACAGTGCTTGGAATGAAGCAGAGGAGGAGTGACCCCTTAGTTTCGGGCTGCTACCACCTTTTCCTCTGCATTTGTAAATGTGTTTGAGGCCAGGCTGGATGAGGCTATAGGCAACCTGCTCTGGTGGGAGGTGTCCCTGCCCAGGGCATGAGGGGTGGAACTAGTTGATCTTTAAGGTCCCTTGCACCCCAAACCACCCTGGGACTCCATGAAATCCCAAAGCTCAGCTTTCCTTATGGGATGTATTTACAGAGTGTTTTCTGCTAACATGATGTCAGAGGCTGCAGGGGAGGATCCCAGCTGTGGTGCAGCAGAAGCACCTCACCAAGGCAGCATTCCACACAAGCAGACTGGCAGCAGGCTCAGCTCAGCCTGCAGACAGCTTGAAGGTGACTATCTGATAAACAAGTTATTGCAGCAAGACGATGGCACCTTTTCACACCACAGCAGATAACATTAACACACAGCTGCATTTTGATGGTGCCACGTTACTGAGCTTGCTGCTTGATGAGGAATGCCAGCAGCCAGGGATGATGGCAGCAGCAGGGACCTCATCAGAGCCCTCCAGATACCCAGCAGGGGAAGGATGCTCCATTTACAGGCACATAGAATAGAGTAGAGTAGAGTAGAGTAGAGTAGAGTAGAGTAGAGTAGAATAGAATAGAATAGAATAGAATAGAATAGAATAGAATAGAATAGAATAGAATAGAATAGAATAGAATGGGATGGGATGGGATGGGATGGGATGGGATGGGATGGGATGGGATGGGATGGGATGGGATGGGATGGGATGGGATGGGATGGGATGGAATAGAATAGAATAGAATAGAATAGAATAGAATAGAATAGAATAGAATAGAATAGAATAGAATAGAATAGAATAAGCCAGGTTGGACAAGACCTTTGAGATCATCAAGTCCAACCTATCACCCAACACCATCTAATCAACTAAACCATGGCACCACGTGCCTCAGCCAGGCTCTTCCTAAACATCTCCAGTGATGGTCATAGAATCAATAAGGTTGGAAGAGACCTCAAAGATCATCAAGTCCAACCTGTCACCCAACACCTCTTGACTACTAAACCATGGCACCAAGTGCCACATCCAATCTCCTCTTGAACACCTCCAGGGATGGGGACTCCACCACCTCCCTGGGCAGCACATTCCAATGGCTAAAGACTCTCTCAGCGAAGAACTTTCTCCTCACTTCCAGCCTAAACCTCCCCTGGCACAGCTTGAGACTGTGTCCTCTTGTCCTGGTGCTGGTTGCCTGGGAGAAGAGACCAACCCTTCTTTCCCGATTCTCCACAGAGAGATTGGCCACTGGAATGTGCTGCCCAGGGAGGTGGTGGAGTCACCATCCCTGGAGGTGTTTAAGAAAAGACTGGATGGGGCACTTGGTGCCATGGTTTAGTTGATTGGACCTAATGATCTCAAAGGTCTTTTCCAAACTGGTTTATCTATTCTATTCTATTCTATTCTATTCTATTCTATTCTATTCTATTCTATTCTATTCTATTCTATTCTATTCTATTCTATTCTATTCCATTCCACTCCACTCCACTCCACTCCACTCCACTCCACTCCACTCCACTCCACTCCACTCCACTCCACTCCACTCCATTCTCCTTGCAGATGGGGATGTCCCTGCTGACTGCCTGGGGGTTGGACAAAGTGACCTCTAGAGGTCCAGTTCAGCAGGACAAGCAGGACCTTCAGAGCTACAACACTGCCCTTGGAGTGCTGGATGCATCACAAAGCACTTCCATAGGAACCTACAGTGAGTACCTTCAGAGCAGGGAAAGCACCCAGTTGGATCTGAAAGCCGTGATTGCTTCTGACAGCTCAGCGTTTTGCTAATGGTTTGTTTCACTGTTCCATTTCAGAGACAATTATGGCAAATGAAGACAAAATGCCATTTGACATCAGCCTGGTAGAGCAAGACAAGGGGAAAAATCTGCAGAGCTAACCTCTGCTGCTGAAAATATTTTGGGCTGTGCCCCACATTTGCTCTTTTGCTTTTTTGTCTTCCCCAGCCACAATTTTTACTCCTCTTTTCAGAGTCTGGCTGCTTCAAGCTCACTTCCAGTTTCACCTTGTGCATGTGAGAGGCTTCTGGCTCCTTGGAGAGGATTTATTTAAGCTTATGGATTCTAGGTTTTCTAGGTGTGACAGAGAAAATCAAAATACCCTCTCCCCTCCCCCCCCCAGCTTTAAACTCAGTGTGACCTGAACACAAAATGTCTGAAATGAGCAACAGCTGGACAGGCAACACTTGAAAGAACTTGAGAATGGAGGACCACCAAGATGATCAGGAAGAAGTTCTTCCCCAGGAGGGTGGTGAAAGCCTGGCACAGGATGCCCAGGGAGGTGGTGGAAGCCTCCTGCCTGGAGGTGTTTGCAGCCAGGCTGGAGGTGGCTGTGAGCAACCTGCTGTAGTGTGAGGTGTCCCTGCTCATGGCAGGGGGGTTGGAACTGGCTGAGCCTTGAGGTCCCTTCCAACCCTGACAATTCTATGGTTCTATCAGAGAGCTGGAGAACCATCCCTATGAAGACAGGCTGAGAGAGTTGGGATTGTACAGCCTGGAGAAGAGAAGGCTTCATGGAGACCTCAGAGCAGCCTTCCAGGACCTGAAGGGGGCTACAGGAGAGCTGGAGAAGGACTTCTGACAAGGGCTCATAGTGACAGGCTGAGGGGCAACGGCTTTGAGCTGGAAGAAGGTGGATTTAGATGAGACATTAGGGAGAAATTTGTCCCTGTGAGGGTGGTGAGGCACGGGAAGAGGTTGCCCAGAGATGCTGTGGAGCATCCATGCCTGGAAGTGTTCAAAGCCAGGTTGGATGAGGCTTTGAGCAACCTGGTCTAGTGGAAGGTGTCTCTGCTCATGGCAAGGGTGTGGAACTGGACAATCTTTAAGGTCCTTTCCAACCCAAACCATTCTATGAATCTGGGATTACAGGTGACAGAGTTGAGTTCTCAGCACAACCTGAAAATCAGTGCATGAAGTATCTCTCCTGAACAGAATATTAATTTTGCGGGAGCAACTTCTCTGCTAGGCAGCAAATGTCTGTCTCTGTTGCCTACAGAGATGGTTGCTCTCCAAAGTAAGAATAGAATAGCATAGAATAGTATAGAATAGAATAGACCAGGTTAGAAGAGACCTTCAAAATCATCAAGTCCAACCTCTCACCCAACACCATCTAATCAACTAAGCCATGGCACCAAGTGCCTCAGCCAGGCTCTTCCTAAACACCTCCAGTGATGGTGACTCCACCACCTCCCTGGGCAGCACATCCCAAGGGCAAATCTCTCTTGCTGGGAAGAACTTCTTCCTACCATCCAGCCTAAACCTCCCCTGGCACAGCTTGAGACTGTGTCCTCTTGTTCTGGTGCTGATTGCCTGGGAGAACAGACCAACCCCCACCTGGCTACAACCTCCCTTCAAGGAGTTGGAGAGAGCAAGAAGGTCTCCCCTGAGCCTCCTCTTCTCCAGGCTAAGCAACCCCAGCTCCCTCAGCCTCTCCTCATAGACTCTGTGCTCCAAACCCCTCCCCAGCTTTGTTGCCCTTCTCTGGACACCTTCCAGCAACTCCACATCTTTCCTAAACTGAGGGGCCCAGAACTGCACACAGTAACCATTCCACAGATTCATGGAATGGCTTGGGTTGGAGGAGACCTTAAAGACCATCCAGTTCCAACGCCCCTGCCATGGGCAGGGACACCTCCCACCAGCCCAGGTTGCTCAAGATCCCATCCACCCTGACCTTGAACACCTCAAAGGAGGGGTCATCCACAACCTGTCACCCACAACCTCCCTGGGCAACCTGTTCCAGTGTCTCACCACCCTCACCGTAGAGAATTTCTTTGCAATCTCCAGTCTAAACTTGCCCTCTCCCAGTGTCAGTCCATTCCCTCTCATCCTACCACTAAAAGGTCCTCCCCCAGCTTTCTTGTAAGATGAACCCTGGATAAATAAATATTTCAGAAGCACTCAAGAGGCTTTTTCCTCAGGAAGTCTGAATGGATCAGTTCAGCTGGACAAGGCAGAACATTATCTGCCCTTGCTATTTGGGAAGGCAGCCATCAAAGGGACAGGCAGAGGGTTAAATCCACAGCATCCAAAAATCCCTGAGTGACTGAACTTGGCATCAGCTTTCCAGACCCTAACCCAAATGTTAATCAGTATGCATGAACATTTAAAACAGGATGATGGGAAGAAATAAATCAGGCCAGCTAGTACTTTGTGGTTTATTTCTCTGGCAGGCTCATCAGGCTCTTTGTGGAGATCTCATGTAGTTAATATGCAGTAATTATCTCTTAAACATCTAACAAGTCTTAGATTAGCTGTCACATTGCTGCTTAGAGCTGTTTACACTCACAGGGGTTTCTTGCCTTCAGCTCCTTCACATTGGTTTCCACTTTGTTTGGAAGTGAAACCTTCAAGAATGCTTCACTTCATGGAACCATGAAAACATTCATTTACACTGGAAAAGGCCTCTAAGGTGGAGTCCAACCATCAACCTAACACTGCCACTACTAAACCATGCTCCTCAGCACCACATCCACACAGCTTTGAATCTTTCCCAGGGATGGGAACTCCACCACTGTCCTGGGCAGCCTGTTCCAAGACTTGAAAGCCTTTTCAGCGAAGTGCTGATTGACAGCTGCCTAAACATGAGCCAGCAGTGTGCTCAAGCAGCCAAGAAGGCCAATGGCATCCTGGCCTGCATTAGGAATAATGTAGCCAGCAGGAGCAGGGAAGTCATTGTGCCCTGTGCTCAGCACTGGTTAGGCCACACCTTGAGTCCTGTGTCCAGTTCTGGGCCCCTCAGTTTAGGAAGGACATTGAGAGACTTGAAGGTGTCCAGAGAAGGGCAACAAGGCTGGGGAGAGGCCTTGAGCACAGCCCTGTGAGGAGAGGCTGAGGGAGCTGGGGTTGCTTAGCCTGGAGAAGAGGAGGCTCAGGGGAGACCTTCTTGCTCTCTACAACTCCCTGAAAGGTGGTTGTGGCCAGGAAGGGGTTGGTCTCTTCTCTCTAGCAACCAGCACCAGAACAAGAGGACACAGTCTCAGGCTGTGCCAGGGGAAGTTTAGGCTGGAGGTGAGGAGAAAGTTCTTCACTGAGAGAGTTGTTAGCCATTGGAATGTGCTGCCCAGGGAGGCGGTGGAGTCCCCATCCCTGGAGGTGTTCAAGAAGGGATTGGATGTGGCACTTGGTGCCATGGTCTAGTCATGAGGTCTGTGGTGACAGGTTGGACTCAATGATCTTTGAGGTCTTTTCCAACCTTGGTGATACTGTGATACTGTGAAATTGTTCCTCATGCCCAACCTACACCTGCCCCAGTGCAAGCTGAGGCCATTTCCTCTTGTCTTGTTACTAAGGAGAACAACCTCCTTTCAGGTAGCTGTAGAGATCAATGAGGTCTCCCCTCAGCCTCCTCTTCTCCAGACTAAAACAACCCAGTTCCCTCAGCCATTCCTTTTAAGACCTGTTCTCTAGACCCTCTTCCAGCTTTGTCCTCTTGGCCAGTTGAAGATGGACAGCACCTGTGCTGTGCTCAGAGGCAGGGTCCTGACTATCTGCAGGCCATGGAGTGGATGGAAAGCCCTGAACTTGTGCTGTGCTGGTCATCAGTAGCCATTCCTGCTGGAAAGGTTTTACCCACAGAATGATGACAGCTCAAGACTTTTACTCCTGTTGACACAAAAACACAACCAGAGGGCACTGAAAGGAACAAAATCTCACAGGGGTTATCAAACAGATCCCTCACACTCAGGCTACAAAACATCTCTTGTGGACTGCTTTGGATTTGGAGTGTGTCAAGCACCAGCCTGGCCCCTGGCCAGGGCCAGCTCTAATCTGTGACACATGGTGGAAACAGCAGTGGCTGGAACATCCACAGCCCACAGAGGGGCTCCCATCTATTGACAGAACATTTTACTTTAATGCTAACCACATATTTACAGCAGAACTGAGAATCCCATCAGGCTAAAGACAGAGCAGAACCCTGCTGTTAGAAGACAATTTCATTCAAGGCAATTCAGAGGTCTTCCCATTTCCAAACCACCCCAGCAGGCTTCCATGTGCTCTCTGGCAGCAGAAATGGACTCTGAGGGGCAGCTCAGGGCAATCTGTCTGGCACTGGAACAGGCTGCCCAGAGAGTTGGTGGAGTCACTGTCCCTGGAGGTGTTCAGGAAACCTGTGGCCATGGCACTTGGGGACATGGTTTCCTGGCCATGGTGGGGTTGGTTAATGGTCAGACTCGATGATCTTAGAGGTCTTTTCCAACCCAAACCATTCTATGATCCTATCTACAGCACTAATGAATGAATGAGAAGATACCAGTCACCAAAGAGCACACACTTCCTCCTGCACTGAAGTGCTGCTGGCCTCCAAAGTCCTTCTTGAGTTGCACTGCAGTGGAGATGAGCTACATGGATGGAAATGAGTGGTGGCCAAAGCCTCTCCTCAGCTAAAACTTCTTGCCACAGAGCCAAAGCAAACACTTGTAACACAACACAGATAAGGACCAGCACAAGTGGACTCCCCACCTGAGCACTTCACTTCCACATGCAGGGCCCAAACTGGGCTGTACAGGACAAGTCTGGCAAATATTGGTCCTGATGAATCAGATGCTTCTGAGGTTCTTAGACTTCCCCTGTGCTGCAGGACACTGATCCTCTTTTGGTCTCCTTGGTATTGGCAAAGAAGAGCAAGCAGCTCAGTAGAAACATCATGGAAATAGATGGTGGAAACATGAATCAGGGAGGAGCAGGTGGACCAAAACCAGGCAGAGAATGCAGTGGTAGAGATGAGCCTGGGACAATAAGCTAAGGTTTTCTAGGAGATGATCTTTGAGCTGGCCATTTGGTCTCCAAATTCACCAGATTTCAGCACTTAGCCTTTCAAAAGGGATGAAAAGCAACTGTTCACAGCACCTTGCCATGACCTGTGCTGGGGCAATCCCAAGCACAATTCCAGGCTAGGTGGGGAGTGGCATGAAAGCAGTCTCTAGGAGAAGGACTCGGGGGTGACAGCTGAGGAAAAACTCAACATGAGCTGGCAATGGTGGCTGGCAGCCCAGAAGGCAGCCATGTGCTGGGCTGCATCCAAAGCAGTGAGAGCAGCAGGATAGGAAGGGGATTCTGCCTCTCTGCTCTGCCCTGCTCTGCTGAGACCCCACTGTGAGCACTGCAACCACTTCTGGCGCCCCCCAGCACAAGAGAGACATGGAACTGTTGGAGAGGATCCAGGGGAAGCTACAAAGATGATCAGAGGGCAGGAGAACCTCCCTTATAAGGACAGGTTGTGAGAGCTGGGGCTCCTCAGCCTGGAGAGGAGAAGGCTCCAGGGAGCCCTTAGAGCTGCCTTCCAGTACCTGAAGGGGGCTACAGGAGAGCTGGGGAACCACTTACCGCTGTTAGGGGTGGATGTGCTTGAAAGGGGGATACAAGGAAGCCAGGAAAGGACTTTTTGCAAGGGCTGGTGGTGACAAGATGAGAGGGAATGGATTAAAACTTGAGGAGGGCAGATTTTCACTGGTGATTGGGAAGAAATTGTTTAGAGTGAGGGTGGGGAGACACTGGCACAGGTTGCCCAGGGAGGTTGTGGATGTCCCCTCCCTGAAGGTGTTCAAGGCCAGGTTGGATGAGGCCTTGAGCAACCTGGGCTGGTGGAAAGTGTCCTTGTCCATGGCAGCAAGGTTGGAACTGGATGATCTTTAAGGTCCCCTCCAACCCAAACCATTCTGTGAATCTCTGAACTTTCCTGCACTGGAGGGAAAGTTGCTGTGAGCAGCACTGGAAAGCCATCAGAGCATGAAGAGCTGAGCTCCTTCTTTTGTGAGTGCTCTTCCCCTCCACATTAGCCAATTATTTCTCCTCCTCATGTTTTCAGGGCTTAATCTTCTGTTGTGATAAAGTGATGTATAATTACACAAAAGGAGAGGGAACACAGCACATATAATTTATGGTAAATAAGATCAAAGTCAAGATTATTATTATTAGAGGTTTTCTTCTGGTTTCCTTTCAATCACTGCTGTATGAAAACAACAAAGAATAATTAAAGCCCATCACAAAGGGCCTTTTTGTTCAATTGTGCCCAGATGTGAGTGAAAGAAAGCAAAAAGGCAAGGGAAGGGTTTTCAAAAGCACACTCAGGGCCTGATCTGACACTCTTCTCACTGCACTCAACGGCAGTTTGCCTTCAATGAGAGCAGAGCCAGCCCAGCACTGAGTGATTCTGAAAATCCCACCCTAATTGTACAAACAAGGGAAGGCTTTAGAGACTGCTGGCTTGGAGATTGTATATTTGAGAATCATAAAGGGCACACAGCACCTGTTTGTCTTCAAGATATGAAAATAAAGCAGGGCAAATATTTTAAGGATTAGAAATGGCTTTTTTTTTTCCTTCTCTTTTTTTTTTAACCTCCTTTTTTTTTTTCTTCTTTAAAGGCAGTATCTGAAAAGCCTCTGGCTCTGCAGCTCCCACACTACCTATAGATCTGCTTTAATATTTTCCATTTCAAAGGGGGTTCTAATTAAAACTGAGATTGATGCAAGCCTGAACAAAGTTACTTACAGAGAGAGAAGGGGAGCTTAACCCTGAACTGTCATGTCCCAGGCAAACCCAAGAAAGCTCTGCTAGGCAAAGCATCTGCCACAGGTCAATGTCTTACTACTATTTACAACAGCTTTAAATAGAAAAGAGAAAATAGAATAAACCAGGTTGGAAGAGACCTTTGAGATCATCGTGTCCAACCCACCAACCAATCCAACCCACCTAATCAACTAAACCATGGCACCAAGCACCCCATCAAGTCTCCTCCTGAACACCTCCAATGATGGTGACTGCACCACCTCCCTGGGCAGCACATTCCAATGGGCAATCACTCTCTGTATAGAACTCCTTCCTAACATCCAGCCTAAACCTCCCCTGGCACAGCTTGAGACTGTGTCCTCTTGTTCTGGTGCTGGCTGCCTGCGAGAAGAGACCAACCCCCTCCTGGCTACAACCTCCCTTCAGGTAGTTGTAGACAGCAAGAAGGTCTCCCCTGAGTCTTCTCCTCTCCAGGCTAAGCAACCCCAGCTCCCTCAGCCTCTCCTCACAGGGCTGTGCTCCAGACCCCTCACCAACTTCATTGCCCTTCTCTGGACTCGTTCTAGCAAGTCAACCTCCTTCCTAAACTGAGGGGCCTGGAATGGAATGGAATGGAATGGAATGGAATGGAATGGAATGGAATGGAATGGAATGGAATGGAATAGAATAGACCAGACCAGACCAGACCAGACCAGGTTGGAAGAGACCTTCAAGATCATCAAGTCCAACCTATCATTCAACACCACCTAATCAACTAACCCATGGCACCAAGCACCCTGTCAAGAACTGGACACAGGACTCAAGGTGTGGCCTAACCAGTGCAGCGTACAGGGGCAGAATGACCTCCCTGCTCCTGCTGGCCACACTGCTCCTGATGCAGGCCAGGATGCCATTGGCCCTCCTGGCTGACTGGGCACACTGCACTTTTTAAAAGGGGTTGCAGTGATAGTGATAGGACAAAAGGGAATGAACTGATGCTTGAGCAAGGCAGATTCAGACTGGAGATTAGGGATACATTCTTCACAGTGAGGGTGGTGAGACCCTGGAACAGGTTGCCCAGGGAGGCTGTGGATGTCCTCTCCCTGGATATATTCAAGGCCAGGCTGGATGAAGCCTTGAGCAACCTGGTAGAGTGGGAGGTGACCCTGCCCATGGCAGGGGAGTTGGAATTAGATGGTCTTTAAGATCCCTTCCAACCCAAACCGTTCTGGGAATCCATGAAAAGACAAATCCTTACTATTCAGCAGTGCTCAGGAGCCTACTGCTGCATACAGGGAAGAGGAGGGGAGGGAACTGAAAGTTGCTACTTGTCACTTCAGAAGCATATTTCATAGAATCACAGAAAGCCAGGTTGGGAGGGAGCTCAAGGATCATCTGTCTAACCTCTCTAGGTAGTAGGTCCAGGATGAAGAATGCAAAGACTCACAGAGTTCAATTAGCACTGATTTGTCCCCTCAGATTAACAATGTGGTGTGCAGGCTCTGTGTTTATGAACCCAAGTGCTGACGCTGCTGCTGTTATTTCCTTCACCACTTACAAGCCTGTGACCCTCTAGGGATTCCCAGAGCCACCTACTGCCCCCAAAGCTGAGAATTGTTTAGGTCTTACACTGCAGTTTTTATTTAAGGGTCACTTGACTGGCAGCAGTTCCCAGAGCTGCTGGCATGCCTGCCCCTCCACCCTAGACCTCTTTACAGCTCATCCAAACCCTTTCAGGGGGTCTGCACGACAGAACAAGCAGTCACAGAATCACCAAGGTTGGAAGAGACCTCAAAGATCATCGAGTCCAACCTGTCACCACAGACCTCATGACTAAACCATGGCACCAAGTGCCACATCAAATCCCCTCTTGAACACCTCCAGGGATGATGACTCCACCACCTCCCTGGGCAGCACATTCCAATGGCTAACAACTCTCTCTGGGAAGAACTTTCTCCTCACCTCCAACCTAAACCTCCCCTGGCACAGCTTGAGACTGTGTCCTCTTGTTCTGGTGCTGCTTGCCTGGGAGAAGAGACCAACCCCCTCCTGTCTACAACCTCCCTTCAGGTAGTTGTAGAGAGCAAGAAGGTCTCCCCTGAGCCTCCTCTTCTCCAGGCTAAGCAACCCCAGCTCCCTCCTGCAGCTTAGTGCTCTCTTTATCAGCACTTTGGCCAAACAACCTCCTTGGGTGATATCAGAAGTGCCATTACAAGGAGCTTGAAAAGGGCATGGCTGTGTTAACACTCAGCAGTGTCAAAGCAACACGGTCCTAACACACTGCTGCTCCATCTCTGGTCCTGTCACAATGGTGAGGGGTCCAGACAGAGGTGAGGGTGATGGAGGTGAAGATGATGAACACATCCTGAGATATGATGAGTGGCACTGCTGAAGCCCAGCTGGATGAACCACTTATCACTGTGAGGGGTGGATGTGCTTGAAAGGGGGATACAAGAAAGCCAGGAAGGGACTTTTTAGAAGGGCTGGTGGTGACAGGATGAGAGGGAATGGATTAAAACTTGAGGAGGGCAGATTTTGACTGGAGATTGGGAAGAAATTCTTGACAGTGAGGGTGGTGAGACACTGGAACAGGTTACCCAGGGAGGTTGTGGATGCCCCCCTGCTAGAGGTGTTCCAGGCCAGCTTGGATGAGTCCTTGAGCAGCCTGGGCTGGTGGGAGGTGTCCTTGCCCATGGTGGTGGGGTTGGAACTAGATGATCTCTAAGGTCCCTTCCAACCCAAACCACTCTAGGAATCTATGAAAGTAGCAAGGGTGGAAAGAAACCCAGGGCAGGCTTGTCTGTGTCTGAGCCCTCTGCAGTAAGCAAGGAATTAATGAAGGAGGAATAGATAATTGAGGACCATGTGTGGCCTTCAATTGTCTGAGTAACTTTGAAAGAGCATTTGCACCAAACTGCTTTAGCTCCTTCACCCCTACAGACAACATTTTACTTCTCTCCATCTTTGCATTCAATTGGCTAGCACTAATGCCTGAAAAAAACCAACCATCCCTGGTTTCATGTCAATTGTTTTAGTGCACCTGATGTCCAAGATTTGAGATGGGAAAAAGAGATGTGACTCTCCTGGGCTGGTAAAGAGCAAACAGGTTGGGTGACAACCCAGGAGCCCTCCTCTTCCCACTGAAACCTTAGTGTGCTAAGAAGACACTGGAGCAAAAAAAGCACTAATAACAATAAAAATCAAGGCAGGCCCATCTAAGCTGTTCAGTCTTGCAAAGTGCTGACATGGTGAGGCACCGAACTAGCCTGTTCCCGAGGTCTCACGGAGGTCAGCCCCAGCTCCAGGGGAAATGCAAGCTGGATACTGCAGACAGGCTTTCACCTCATGTGATCCACCTCAGAGAAACAGCTTTCAGGGGAAGAAATGCTGCTTGCTGGCCAGCTGCCAAAGACTTCTAATAATATCAAATATTTACCAGCACTGAGTCCTTTGTGTTTAGCCTGCAACTGATGCATCCACAAACAGCTCCTCGCTCCAAGCCTTTCTCCAGTCCCACTTCCAGGAGGGCCCTTGTCCATCCTCAGGTTTGGGCTCCTTGAACCAAAAGCAGCAATCTCCAAAGTACAGGGCATCTGCCCTTCCTGCCCTTTGCTTTTGGGCATGGACTTAGAATCATTTTGGTTGGCATCCACAACCACCCTGGGCAACCTGTGCCAGTGTCTCCCCACCCTCACTGGAAAGAATTTCTTCCTCATCTCCAGTCTGAAGCTGCCCTCCTCAAGCCTCAATCCATTCCCTCCCATCCTACCCCTACAAGCCCTTCTCCAAACTGTCTTCCCAATGGCTTTTACTGATGAACTGTGGGTAGATGCCAGCTGCAGAGGTAGCTACTTTCTGCTCTTCAGGAGGCATTTCATTTGTAGGTATTTTAGGACCAACCATGAAGGGCTGGAGCAGACCCACCACCTTTCTGCCCAGCACAGCGCACTTCTGACCGACTCCACAAAGCCATTTTCTCTAGGGGATGCCTTTGCACTAAATCATAGCTGTCAGGGTGCCAGCACGCCATCAGCACAAAGTGCAAGTGAAAAACCAAACAGAACTTCAAGTACCAGTCTCCCTGCTGAAGAGAGAGGAACTGCACAAGGTCACTATCTGGTTTAAGTTACTCTGTGTGTCCTAAAATACACAAGGCCAGCTCCTCTGGACGCGGTGCAGCTGCTCGGAGCAGCACTGCAGATAAAATCCGATCCTGAAGATGGCTTTAGAGAAATTCCTGTGGTGGGATAAAGCTGTTACTCAGGAGCTCCTGGGGAAGTATTTCTGCTGCTCAGTGCAAGTGGATAAGTCAAGCAGGAGCTCCAGAGTCAACCAGGAGACACGAGTCTCCTCCAAATGGGAAGTGAGAGGATATCAAGGCGGGAGCTTGGCTGAGATTCACAGACTCACAGGCTGCAACAGGATAGAAGGGACCCTCAAAGGTCATCTTGCACAAACACCCTGCCATCATCAGGGACACCTCCAACTAGATCAGGCTGCCAAGATGTTGAGTTGCTGGAAGGTGTCCAGAGAAGGGCAACAAAGCTGGGGAGGGGTTTGGACCTCAAGCCCTGTGAGGAGAGGCTGAGGGAGCTGGGGTTGCTTAGCCTGGAGAAGAGGAGGCTCAGGGGAGACCTTCTTGCTCTCTACAACTCCGTGAAGGGAGCTTGTAGCCAGGAGGGGGCTGGTCTCTTCTCCCAGGCAAGCAGCACCAGAACAAGAGGACACAGTCTCAAGCTGTGCCAGGGGAGGTTTAGGCTGGCTGTTAGGAAGACATTCTTCATAGAGAGGGTGATTGCCCCTTGGAATGGACTGCCTGGGGAGGTGGTGGAGTCACCATCAC
The DNA here is from genome assembly GCF_026170545.1 of Melanerpes formicivorus. Lineage (NCBI taxonomy): Eukaryota > Metazoa > Chordata > Aves > Piciformes > Picidae > Melanerpes > Melanerpes formicivorus. The sequence continues at coordinate 618,632 of NW_027142499.1, read as the reverse complement.
TGGAGGTGTTCAGGAGGAAACTTGATGGAGTGCTTTGTGCCATGATTTAGTTGATTAGATGGTGTTGGGTGATAGGTTGGATGCAATGATCTTGAAGGTCTCTTCCAACCGGCTCTATTCTATTCTATTCTATTCTATTCTATTCTATTCTATTCTATTCTATTCTATTCTATTCTATTCTGTTCTGTTCTGTTCTATTCTGATCTTGAATGTCTCCAAGGATGGGGCCTCAACCACATCCCTGGGCAGCCTGTCGCTGCTCTCTTTCTGCAGAACTTCCTCCTGATGTCCAACCTAAAGCTATCCTGCAAAAGAGAGATGCAAAGTCTTTACTTCTCTATCATCACTACAGAGTGATCCTGAGCTGCTAGCCATAACCCAGATGGTGGGAAGAGAGGTAGGTAACTGGGAAGCCCTCTGGACTATCAGCATCAGTCCCCTGCGACTAATTATGAGAGCTATAAACGAAAGCAGCCTCACTGCTGCTCTTTTCACACCCAGGAGACCAGAGCAAGGAAGTGGCAAGGTGATATTGAAAGCACTTCCACGCATCTCCTGGCTCCAGCCCATGTGCCCAGGATCCAGGTCATTTTAATCAGCTTTTCATAATTTGTCACTCAAATGATGAGAATGCTAATCCCCCTCAGTGTGCTTCCTGCCAGGCACCTGAAAATGAATCCACAACCTGCTCTCTTCCATCACCCCTGGATGTGTTTGCTCACCTGGAACTGCCTCTGCTCCAGCTTGCACCCACTGTCATTGGACATCCCTGAGCAGAGCCTGCCTCATCCTCCTGACACTGCCCTGCACATCTTTATCAACATGAGTAAGGTCACCCCTCAGGCTCCTCAGCTCCAAGCTCAAGACCCCCAGCTCCCTCAGCCTGTCCTCAGCAGGGGGAGGTGTCCTAAACACCTCCAGTCATGGTGACTCCAACACCTCCCTGGGCAGCACATCCTAATGGCCAATCTCTCTTGCTGGGAAGAATTTCTTCCTAACATCCAGCCTGACCCTCCCCTGGTGCAGCTTGAGACTGTGTCCTCTTGTTCTGGTGCTGGGTGCCTGGGAGAAGAGACCAACCCCCACCTGGCTACAACCTCCCTTCAGGGAGTTGGAGAGAGCAAGAAGGTCTTCCCTGAGTCTCCTCTTCTCCAGGCTAAGCAACCCCAGCTCCCTCAGCCTCTCCTCCCAGGGCTGTGCTCCAGACCCCTCCCCAGCTTTCTTGCCCTTCTCTGGACACCTTCCAGCACCTCAACATCTTTCCTAAACTGAGGAGCCCAGAACTGGACACAGGACTCAAGGTGTGGCCTAACCAGTGCTGAGCACAGGGCAGAATGACCTCCCTGCTCCTGCTGGCCACACTGTTCCTGATAGGCATGGGGCACCAAGTTTCTGTGACAGCAGACAGCTAAGGTGTATCTCATCACTTTGCACCAGCTTGGCAGGGGAACTCCAGCGAGCAGTTGCTTTGTTCCTTTTGAAAAGCATCCTGCATGAAGTGGGACCATTCCCTGAGGACGGCCACCTGCTGAGGGCTGCCCGATAAACCTCCACACCGAGAAGTCAATTACAAAGACAGCCCGCACCAGTAATTAGGTTTCACCTTTCCTTCCCCTTTGTCAAGAAGGAAAGTGAAGCACGAGTGTCCCGACCAGCCCTCCGAAAGCACAAACACCCAAACCTGTTGCAGGGGCATCACATCATCCATCTTTCTAAAGCTGTCAAGAGATGTTTGTCATTCCAGGCCTGCTTGCATCTCCCAAATGCTAAGATAACACACCCATCAATCTCAGCTGGAGTTAAAAGAGGAGTTGAAAAATAAATAGTTCTGAGTCATGTTACTAAGAGGGATTCCACACACTATTAATTTTAGCTTGGAAACCAATTAAGACATCAAATCAGCATTACCTCCCCCCCTTTCCAAGGTGTAATGACCTATGGGCTTGCTTCAATTTATTTGTTCTGTGACAGTGATCCTTTGAAATGCTTTAGAAGTTTAAACAACAATAACTCCAGCCTTGGTTTCTGGCAACAGGAAGAGGTTTGGTGAAAGGAGGGCAAAGATAAGGACCAGACAGCAGGATTCTCTCAGGGTTAGAAAGCCAGTCTTAAAAGAAGAACAAGAAGAAGTACAGTGACACAGAATGACAGAATGGCACAGGTTGGAAGGGACTTTAGAGATCACCTACTCCAGCCTCCCTGCCTCTCCACTAGACTCAGCTGCTCAAAGCCTCATCCAACCTGGCCTTCAACACCCCCAGGGAGGAGGCATCCACAACCTCCCTGAGCAAACTGTTCCAGTGTCTCATACTGAAGAACTTCTTCCTAAGTTCCACTCTAACCGTACTCTCCCTCAGCTTCAAACCACTCCCCCTCGTCCTGTCTCTAGACACCCTCATGAAAAGTCCCTCTGCAGCCTTCCTGCAGGATCCCTTCAGGTACAGGAAGGCAGCTCTGAGGTCCCCCATGGAGTCTTCTCTTCTCCTGGCTGAACAACCCCAGCACACTTAGCGTGTCCTCATGTAAGCAAACCTGCTGCCAGGCTGGAATAAATTCATAGTACCATAGTATCAGTCAGGGTTGGAAGGGACCACAAGGATCATCCAGTTCCAACCCCCCTGCCATGGGCAGGGACACCCCACACTAGATCAGCCTGGCCACAGCCTCATCCAGCCTGGCCTTAAACACCTCCAGGGATGGGGCCTCAACCACCTCCCTGGACAACCCATTCCAGGGCTTCACCACTCTCATGGGCAAGAACTTCCTCCTCACATCTAGCCTGAATCTCCCCACCTCCAGCTTCATTCCATTCCCCCTAGTCCTATCACTCCCTGAGATCCTGAGCAGTCCCTCCCCAGCCTTCCTGTAGGCCCCCTGCAGATACTGGAAGGCCACAATGAGGTCACCTCGGAGCCTTAATTGGTGCTTTCCACTCAGTCCTGGGGCAGCCTTCATCCCCTGCAAGCCAACTGCAGCTTCTTGCTCACAGGTGTCACCAGCCCTGGCAGCACTCCTGAATATCAAAGCAGCAACTGAGTGCTGCCAGTGTGCAAAACTGCACAAATCTTGCTACCAAAAGGTTATTCAAACAGGACCTCACTGCCCAGCTGAGAGCTCCCTGCTCCTCCCAGCTCCTGGAGATGGTGGATATTACCTCTACCTAGCAGGGAATGTGCAGGAGCTTTTTAATATTGACATGGAAATGCCACTCTTGTCAGATTTGTCTTCCAGGTGCCTCAAATGTCACCACTGTTTGCTATCTTCTAGTTCAATATGAAGTTTTCTGAGTATCCATTGGTTAAAACAATAAAATGAACCAACCCTGCATCCTCAGTGGCCTGATTTCCCCTGGGAGCCAGGACCTGCCTGAGAGCTTTGCTTGGGGGACTTTCAAACCCCTTTCTATCTGTGCCACCACAGAGATCTGGAGCTCTGACTACACAGGTCTCACTAGAACTGCAGAGCTGGGAGTAGTGCTTCACAGAGTCACAGAGTGCATTGGGTTGGAAGGGACCCTCAAAGGTCATCTTGTCCAGCCCCCCTGCAGGCAGCAGGGACACCTCCAACTAGAGCAGGCTGCCAAGGGCCACATCAAGACTGATCTTGAATGTCTCCAGGGATGGGGCCTCAACCACATCTCTGGGCAGCCTGTTGCAGTGTCTCACCACTCTCACTGTGCAGAACTTCCTCCTGATGCCCAGCCTAAATCTCCCCTGCTCCAATTTCAAACCATTGCCCCTTGTCCTATCACTACAAGCCCTTCTGAACAACAAATCTTTAATCAACAAATCTCATCTTTCATCACCAACAAGTGAAGAACTCATCTGGATTCCACAGGAGCATTGACTGAGGGTCTTCAAGCAAGGGGTTAAAGCCAGACTCTGAACCATAGGAGTTTGGGACACTGATGATAGAACTAAAACCAGACCTCTGGAAAGTCTTTGTGTGATAGTGGAAGTGCATGACAGTAGCTAGTCTTGGATCAAAAACTTTGTTTAGAAAAGGAAGGAATATATAAGAAAGAAGATAAAAACTCCAAGGTCCAGCATCAGTGTAGCACTGACCAAAGCACAGCTAAGGACAACAAAGCTGGGGAGGGGGGTTTGGAACACAAGCCCTGTGAGGACAGACTGAGGGAGCTGGGGTTGCTTAGCCTGGAGAAGAGGAGACTCAGGGGAGACCTCATTGCTCTCTACAACTCCCTGAAGGGAGGTTGTAGCCAGGTGGGGGTTGGTCTCTTCTCCCAGGCAAGCAGCACCAGAACAAGAGGACACAGTCTCAGGCTGTGCCAGGGGAAGTTTAGGCTAGAAGTGAGGAAGAAGTTCTACACAGAGAGAGTGATTGCCCATTAGCATGGGCTGCCCAGGGAGGTGGTGGAGTCACCACCATTGGAGGTGCTCAGGAGACTTGACAGGGTGCTTGGTGCCATGGGTTAGTTGATTAGATAGTGTTGGATGATAGGCTGGACATGATGACCTTGAAGGTCTCTTCCAACCTGGTCTGGTCTATTCTATTCTATTCTATTCTATTCTATTCTATTCTATTCTATTCTATTCTATTCTATTCTATTCTATTCTATTCTATTCCTGGATATGCTAGAAGGTGTCCAGAGAAGGGCCATGAGGATGAGCAGAGGGCTAGAGCTGATCTGCTATGAAGAAAGACTGAGGCAGTTGGGGCTGTTCAGTCTGGAGAAGAGAAGGCTCTAAGGAGACCTCATTGTGGCCTTCCAGGATCTGAAGGGGGCTACAGAAAAGCTGGGGAGGGACTTTTGAGGGTGTCAGGGAGTGATAGGACTGGGGGGAATGGAACAAAACTAGAAGTGGGGAGATTCAGATTGGATGTTAGGAAGAAGTTGTTCCCCATGAGGGTGGTGAGAGCCTGGCACAGGTTGCCCAGGGAGGTGGTGGAAGCCTCCTGCCTGGAGGTGTTTGCAGCCAGGCTGGCTGTGGCTGTGAGCAACCTGCTGCAGTGTGAGGTGTCCCTGCCCATGGCAGGGGGGGTTGGAACTGGCTGAGCCTTGAGGTCCCTTCCAACCCTAACTATTCTATGATTCTATGCCAAGTACAGGATAAACTAAAGAATTTACTTTGCTTGTCCCAGAGCCCAGACCACTATGTGATGCTTTAAAATTCCCACCCTCCTAAAATTCAAATGAATTTCCCTAGGTAGGCAAGCCCTCCAATGCATACCTCCAGTTAATTACACTGCAGTTCCTGTGTAGACAAGTCCCTAGATGCTCTTACATGATAATCACTAAATGTGAAGTGGTGAAATGAATTGCAACATTTAGTAATGCTTCTTAGGAGCCAAGATTTATAGAGGAAGCACGACATAAAACTCCAAAAGCACATGGTTCCCATGGCTGCAGGTTGTACTGGAAAGAGAAAGAGATAGATGTGGAAATAGCTGCTGAAAAGTA